>NW_019154144.1:1761760-1777693 GCF_002288905.1 Enhydra lutris kenyoni | reverse complement strand
GGGGGGGTGGGATTATGGACATTGGGGAGGGTATGTGCTATGGTGAGTGCTGTGAAGTGTGTAAACCTGGTGATTCACAGACCTGTACCCCTGGGGATAAAAATATATTATATGTTTATAAAAAATAAAATTTTATTTAAAAAAAAAATCACCTCCTCAAAAAACAACAAAAAAAACAAAACAAAACTGTACTCCGGAAGCTAGTGTGGTCTTGTTCCCTGCTGGACACTGCAGCACCAACACCATGTCTGGCACACCTTTGACACAGAAGAAGAAAGTAAGGAATGGATGAATTTAATGGGTTGGGATTAAAATCCGGTCCCAAAACAGGTGTTACAAAATGATACAGTGGTTCCCCCTGTCCCGCAATCGTATTTTTAAAACTACACCTAAATGCTTTTAGGCCACTAGATTACTTAAGCAGGAATTAGAATCTGTTTTCAGCTGGAAATGAGTAAGGTTAGATGGCTTCAATGAAGACAGGCTGGTCATAGGAGCAGGGCCAGGAGCATTGTTGGCTGGGGTCCAAGCCTGGGGCTGCCATGTTTGACTGGTTTGCAAACTGAGCAGAGGAGGCTGTGTCTCGTGGAGGCATTGGCTCTCTGTAGTATGTGTCCCTGGAGTGATGTCAGCAGCTGTGGCTGGACAGGCCTCATGTACCCAAGCTGTTGTCAGGACTGAGATAAGGGAAAATCCATAGAGAACATGATACTCAGCAATCACAAATGGCAGAGGCCTTGGTTTTCATGCTGCAGCTCTCAAGGAACACAGACTAGTAATGGACATGGGAATTCTTCCGAGCTCTTCTCATCGACTCTTTGGATTCCCTCTCTCCGGACTGGAACAGTCCCCAGAGTGTGAATGCACATGCAAAGTTCTGCATCCCAAGCAGAACTTGGATTACAAAAATATGGTGCTTTTACTGAGTGCAGATATAAGTCATGGTTATATCAGAAAGGTCAGATAATATCAGGAGTCTGATGAACATAAGATTTCCCCTGGGCTTGGATAAGTAAATGGAACCCATCATTACTTTGTTTTGTTATTAAAAAAAAAAAAAAAAAAAAAAAAAAGTCTCTTCCAGGAGAAGAGATGATTATTCTTTTGGCTGTCACATTTCCCTTGTTGTTTTCCTCTCACAAAATATATTCATGCAAAGAGATGTTTTATAAATAAACACAGATTATTTTTCTCTCCTTCTTTGGGAATTTTGCTATGGTGCACTGAAAAATATTCCTTAGCTCAAATGCATTTTTCAAAATGCAACCCGTACTTGAGGTTTAATTATACACCATATAGGTCAACTTATTTTAAATGGGCCCCAAAGTGGCTGTCCTTGAACTAGTTTTATGTTCCGCACCAGTAAGTTTCCCTATTACTGAGACAGAGTGGACAGTTAGAAATTAAAGACAAATGCTTCCTCTCTGCATGTGGCCTGTACGTGATTTCCAAGACAGTGTTAAGCTGAGGGAACTGGAAATGCTGATCTTCCGGGTGTTAGGTCTCCTCTTCTAGCAGACTGGGAAGTAAGTCCTCCTTCAGCATAGACCATGCCCATGGCTGCTATCCCACTCTGTTCCCACACATATGCCTTCTGAGGGGCTCAAAACCCACAGGGGCCACACCGCTTCTGACCCCTGCAAGGGGGGATGAAGACAGCAGGGCTGATGGGACAGGAGTGCAAAGCTGAGAGCCCCAGAATGAGAAATATTCTTTACACGGACATAATTTTTATTCAAATCAGAAGACATTTTTCCACGTGTCTGAAAATTTGAGAAGGGCCACTTACTCAGTCTTTCCTTAGAAGCACATTTCTGCCTTGGTTCTGTATGTTCCTTCACATGCAGGGTCTCCAGGTGAGATCACAGAGTCACCCCCAGCAGGCCCCCCCATAGTCCCATAGCTGGGACTGCATGGAAATGGACATCATCTCCATTAGATCCTCACGTCTATTTTAAAGTTTCATTTTTGCCAACTGCTTAAAGCCTTGCATGAGGAAAAATATATATATAAATACATACACACACTTAATTTTCATGTCATTTGAACTTGTGTTTGCCATTTTCAGTGAGTGACCTGTCCTTTCCCAAGACCAGAAGCCAATAAAATAGAAAGCCAATTCTAAGAATACACATCCTGTCTTCAGATAAATCTCTGAGTTAAGAGGCTGGACTCTGTGACCCAAAGGCATCTCATGTCCACAGTGCCCATGGTTTTAAGAGTGCTGGTTCTATTTAGCCTACTTGACATCTTTGCCTGACGTCTCAGAGCCACCTCAGACTCTCTGTGCCTGACAGACCAATTTATGAACCTTTGCGGAGACCTCGTCTCTTCATTTCTACCTCAGCGAATGGCACCCCCATTCACCTGGCTCCCCAGCCAGACACCTAGACCTCAGCCCTGATAGCTACCTTTTCATGACCCTATTCCTTTTTTTTAGAGTGGCAGAAAGGAGAAGCAGAGGGAGAGGGAGAGAGAGAATCTTAAGCATACTCCACACCTAGAGCAGAGCCTGATGGAGGGCTTGATCTCACGACCCTGAGAGCATGACCTGAACCAAAATCAAGAGTTGGATGCTTAACCAACTAAGCCACCCAGGCGCCACTACCTGTATTCCAACTCATCACCACTCCCTACTCAACTTTCCTCCTAAACATCTCTCTAATCATCCATAAACTTCTGTCCCCACACCCATCATGTTGGTCCCAGCCACTACCAGCCTCTCCCATCTAGACTACTTCCACAGCCTCCTAGTTGGTCTCCCTGCTCATCTGTTCTCGAAATATGAGTCTTCTCAGATCACTATGTGGAGACTTCCTTTCACTTTTAGATAAGGACCAGGATCTCCATCATTTGTTAGACTCTGGACAAAGTGGCCAGTCCATCCCCTTCCCAGCCCGCCCCAGGCTCTATTGGCCAACACTCACCTCCTTCCACTCTATAAACCACCACATCCCTTCCCCTCTGGGGTGATTTTTGCACACAGCCACATCACCCCACCCCAATGTTGGCAATTTGTTCCCTGACCCCCTCCTTTGGTCTCAGAGCTCACATCCCTGATCTCCCAGACTAGGTCATAGACACCACTACTGCTTTGTGTATTAATTACTGTGGCAACTTGACCCATCCTTCTACCATAATCTGAGCTCTACGAGCACACAGACCTTGTCTGCTTTGTGCCCTATTGTATTCTTCTGGGCACAGTTCCGGTCCAGAGCAGGTACTTGATGAGTATTGTTTGAGTAGACAGTTGTTGTCATGAAGTGGTAGTGTATTTGAGCTGGGTTCACATATACGGTCTCAATTCACCCTCATAAAAGTCTCATTTTACAGATGAGGAAACAGAGAGAGGTTTTGTGAATCTCCCAGGTCACAGTGCTGATAAGGATCGGGGATGAGTCTGGTTTTCTGATCCCCAATTTTGTGCTGTGTCTGCTGTGTTCTCTCACTTTCATCATACCAAGTGTCATGCTAAAGGTAAACTACTAGAAGGCAGCAGAAGGCAGCAATGAACACAGGCTTTACCTTGAGAGCTACCTTGCTCCAGATTTCAGCTCTGTCTTGACTTACTTATGTGACTTCATGCAAGGCAATTCACCTCTTGCTAAGGACAGTGCCCACCACAAGATTGGGGAAAGGACTAAACAGGATTAGGGGCAGGAAGCCCATACCCAAGTGCTTGGTGCATGGTAAGCATAGAAAAATGTTAGCTAATGAGAATGACAGGGAAATAGTACAAGAGTCCCTCTTAGTTCCAATGCCTGTAAGTAATTCCTAGTATTCTGGCAAGTTATATTCCATCCTTAACTATGCTATATGCTATAAACACTATAGCTTCTGATTACACAGTATCCAACCCCTTTGTTTCATTGCCCTAGAAATCTTAGCCATTTTTCTTTGTAGGCCACAGTTGCAAACTTTCTCCTTGCTCAGTCTAGTCTACTTTATGTGCTCCAGATTTTTTTCCTGGCACAGAACTTCCACTCTGTTCCTCAACTCCAGCACCTCCTGCATCTGGGCAGAAGCCCAGAAATCCACCCCGTTAGGACCCTTGCTATAGATTTCCAGCAGCAGCAGAAAGGATTCTAGCCAGCTGCAGATTCTAATTTGGGCTGTTCCATTTCTTTCTTTCCTCACTATGTTCAATCCTCCTAAAGTCAAGGTAGATTTTCCTAGAAGGGAATGTGAAAGCAGGCAGTCACAGCTATCCCCAGCATGGGATTTATTCTGTAGCAGCCTAAACTGACCTCTGTTTCTTCTCTGCTGATAAAGGGGAGTGCCCCATAAGCCATCTTGGATCCATACTTGGATGCAAACTATTACAAGTAGAGGTTTATGGCACATCCAACACTCTACAACCCCCTGCTTATGCCAGAGAAATGAGTATGTTGGGGGAATCCCCCCTTCCTCTTGGGAACTCCTCTCTTCAAAATCTGTTGTTTTTAAAGTTAAAGCAGATGTTAATATATGTAATTTCAAATTACAAAACAGCTACCTGGAATACCAATAAGGTCAAGGTTTGAGATTTTTCTCTAGTGTCAACTCAGACTACAGCCGCCCAGCGGCAGGACCAGCTGGCCACACTGATGCCAGCATTACTGTGTCCTTCTCAGGCTCTCGACCTCCCCTGCTGTGGGATAGGGGTCCCATGAGAACTGAGTGGTGATCTTCTTGCTGTGTGAGAGTGGTGTGGAACAGAGGGGAAGAACACAGGTTGAGGGCCAGATGCCTTCAATTCCTGGCTCTGCTGGAAGCCTTGGCTAACTTAGCCTCTCTGAGCTCTGTTTTTCCAACTGTGGAAAGAGACTACCTCATGTACATGGCTGTGGCTATAGCTCTGGGACCTCATCTGGCAGCTAGAACCTATTGCCGGGGCAAAAAGCCACTGAGGCCACCATTCTTTCCTAGTTTCCCATTGTAACAGTTTTTTTTTTTTTTTAAGGTATGTTATAGATATGAACTTCAAGAATTCAAAGTATTAAAAAAATTCTTACTCTCTGCCCTTAATCTCTACCCTTGAGCCTCCATTTTCCCTCTGTATTGGGAAACATAATCTAGTTGCTTTTAGGTGAGAGTGAAACCCATTGTTTCTCAAGTTAGGTTTACATAACTCAGCCACTTTCTAGCTTAAAAACCCTCCTCCCAGGGGCGCCTGGGTGGCTCAGTCAGTCGGGTGTCTGCCTTAGGCTCAGGTCATGATCTTGGGGTCCTGGGATTGAGCCCTGAGTTGGGAATCCCTGCTCAGCAGGGAGTCTGCTTCTGCTTCTCCCTCTACCCCCTCTCCCCACCTCCCTGCTTGTGCTCTCTTCTTTTTCTTGTGCTCACTCTCTCATATAAATAAAATAAAATACTTAAAAATAAATAAACAAAAATAAAAACCCCCTCCTGGGTTTTTTCCCCTCTCCACTCCATCCTGGGTTGATCCCAGGGGACTCAAGTCACTGATCTTGGTAAAGCAAGGACTTGCTGGCTTCTGGTTCTCCTTCCATCTCCTTTCTGGGCTGGCACCCTTTGAGCTATGACTCTTCTGGAAGGATCCTGGGAGTGTGACCTTTCACATCACACCTGCTGCTGGGTAAAATTATACCTAAAGGTCTGTGGTCCCTGGCTCTGTCCTCACAGCATCCTAGAAGGACTGAGATCTCTATTTGTTGGGTTCATGCAGGTCCCCTTCTCCATCTTGTATTGGAAGATTCTCTATTTCCTGAAGCTTGCAGGATACTTGTTCTGCCCTTACTACCACTCTCTAGCAACCTCTGTTCCTACACTGTGGCTGCAGAGAAGTCAGTAAGGTTTGCAACTACCAGGAGTCCAAGTGGGATGAGCAAGGTAAAGGTCCCCACCACTCTGGGATCCTCTAAATTATGGTGGGGGTTCCACTGAGTTTCAGTCCCTCCTCTAGGACTCAGCCCTGAGGCAGGTGCAAACAGACTAAGGCTGAATCTTTAGATTCTTCTAGAACCTTATTTCTCCTTTTCAGCATGGATAATTGCACTCTAATTGAGGGAGAATGGGAAGCCAGACATTAATTTCAGCCTCTTGGAAGACTTTATGGTCTCGCAGGTTTTTCAGGATGAAGCTGTGAATATGTGTGCTCATTGAGCTCTGTGGCATGCTATGGGAAAGGTGCCTGTGTGCCCAGATGCTCAAATCAGGGACAATAAATGCTTTGAATAGTACTTACCACAAATGAACACTTCATAATGTCCTACTACAGATGCAACCTATTTCCATACAGAAGTGAAAAAATCACCCCTACCAAGCACCAGATACATTTGCCTTTCCTGTAAGTTTCAACTGAGTAAGGCTTAAAGGACAATCAGAAAATGATGCAAATTGTCCTCTTTTTTCTTTTTAAAAAATTTTATTTTAAAAATTAACAGAGTAAAGCTGACTATGTTGTGTGTGCATATGTTGTGTGTGTGTGTATATGTTTCTATACATTTTAAAACATTTCTAGATTTATGAAACTACCGTTGTAACCAGGACACAGAAGGTTCATCAGTCATAAAAAGTCTTCTTTGCAACCCACCCCCCAACCGACCCTTGGTAACTACCGATCTACCTTCTACCACTATAGCTTTATCTTTTAGAAAATGTCATATATATGGAATCAAACAGCATGTAATTTTTGAGACCTTAGTTCACTCAGCAGAATGCCTCTGAGATTCATCCAACTTGTCCATGTATTAATAACTTATTCCTGTTAAATATTTGTGGAGTCTGTGGGAATATCCCCTATTTCATTCCTAAAGCTGGTAAGTCTCTCTCTCTTTTTTTCTTTTCTTTCCTTCTCTTTGTTTCTTTCTTTCTTTTTTTTCTTTTCTTTTTCTTACTTTCTTAGCCTCATGATAGGTTTATCAACTTTATTGACTGTCTCAAAGAACCAGTTTTTGGTTTCATTGAGTCTCTATTATTTTTCTGTTCCCAGAACAGGGAGTTTCTCTCCCTACCTTTATTATTTCCCTTAATTTGCTTACTTTGAAGTATTTTTGTGCTATAACTATGCTATATGCTATAAACATATTTTTTTTTCATTCAGTGTCTTGAGGTGGAAACTTAGATTATTGATTTGAGAGCTTTCTTCTTTTCTGAGAATTTAATGTTATAAATATCCTTCTAAGCACTATGTTAGCCATGTTCCACAAATATATGAATGTTGTATTTTTATTTTTCCTCAATTTAAAATATTATCCAATTTCCCTACAAAAAAGACTGGGTTTTGGCCCATGGGTTATTTAGAAGTATGTTATTTAATTGCTAGATGTTTTAAGATTCTCTTGTTATCTTTCTCTTACTGATTTGTGTCTAATTTCATCAAAGTCAGACAACATACTTCACATCATTACAATTATTTTTAATTAATTCATTTTATGACCCAGAATATGGTCTATCACTGGCAAATGTTCCTTTCTTATCCACTTGAAAAGAATGTGTATTCTGCTACTGTTGAGTAGAATATTTTATAAACAACAGTAAGATCCTGTTGGTTGATGGTGTTTTTCAGCTCTTCCATATCCATGTTAATTTTCTCTCTACTGCTTCTGTTTATCATTGAGAGAGGGATGTTAAAATCTCCAAACATAATTTTGGATTTCTCTTTTTTCTCTTTCAGTTTGCTCTATTTTTGCTCAATGTATTTCAAAGGTCTGTTGTTAGCTACACAGGCATTGAGGATTGTTATGTCTTCTTGGTGAGGTGAACTTTTTATCATTATGTAAGAGCTCTTTACACCCTGGTAATTTTTCTCTGCTCTGTCATCTACTTGTTATCTGTGTCTGATATCAATACAGCCACTCCAGTTTACTTCTGATCTGTGGTTCCATGTTATATCATTTTACTCTCTCTCTTTCTCTCTCTCTCTCTCTCTCTCTCTCTCTCTCTCTCTATATATATATATATATATATATGAGTGAGTGTCTTATTGACAGCATATAACTGGGTTATGTTTCCATACATACTCTGACAATCTTGATCTTTTAGTTGGCGTGTTTAGACCCAAGGTCAGCAAGCTTACTATAAAAGCCAGATAATAAATATTTGGACCTTGTGGCCTATATAGTCTGCTGCACTACTCAGCTCTGCTACTGAAGTGAGAAAGCAACTGTAGTGAGTACAGAAAGGAGTGAGTTTGGCCATGTTCCAAAAAAACCTTATTTACAAAAACAGATTTGGCCGATGGGCTGTTGTTTGCTGAGATCATTACATTATATTTAATATAGTTATTGGTATGTTTAAATTCAGAGCTACCATTTTATTGCTTCTGTTTCTTCCTTCTGGTTTTGTTCTTCTTTTTCTACCTCCAGGACTTTTTAAAGATTATTTGAACATTTTTTGTACCCAATTTTAACTTATTCATTGAATTTTTGGCCACACCTCTTTGCATAATTTTTTAATTGTTGATTTCAGAACTACAATACACAAATTTAACTTCTCACAGACCAATTAAAATCAGTATTTTACTACCATGAGTGGAATGAAGAAAACTTACTGCCACATAGATCCCTCTGCCCAATTTCCTCTGTGTAGTAATCTTGTGAATCATATCTACGTATGTCAGAAACCCCATTAATTATTTTTGCTTCCAGCTTTTACTGTATTTTATTTTTTAAATAATATGTAAAATATTTCATTTATTTGAGAAAGAGAGAGAGGAAGAGAGAGCTTGAGCATAGGGGAGAGCCAGAGGGAGAAGCAGACTCCCCGCTGAATGGGGAGCCTCATGTGGAGCTTGATCCTGGAATTTTGGGATCATGACCTGAGCCAAAGGCAGGTGCTTAACCAGCTGAACTAGCCAGATGCCCTGATTTTACTGCATTTTAAAGAACTCAATAGGAAAAGTATAGTCCATTTATACATCCAGCTATTTGTTATCTCTGTTGCTCCTCATTCCTATTGCTCTAATTCCTTCTGGAACTTGGATGGGTGTCATTTCCCATCTGTCTGGAGCTGTCTCCAGATTGTCTTTAGATTGGGTGTCTTTAGATTGGGTCAGCAGACAAAAGATTTCTTTAGGTGTCCTTCATCTAAGACTGTCTTTCTTTCACCTTATTTCTAAAGGATAGTTTCCCTGGCTATAGAATTCTAGGTTGATGGTTGTTTCTTCCAGCACTATGAAATGTTCCACTGTCACCAGGCCTCCATGATTTCTGATGAGAAGTCTTCAGTCAACTGAATTGCTGTTCCTTACAGGTAATATTCAATAAGGAATATGAAATTCCTTACAGGTAATAAATTTTTCTCTGATTGCTTTCAATATTTTTTTTCTTTGTCTTTAATTTTCAGCAGTTTGATTATGGTATGTCTGGGCATGGATTTCTTTGAATCTGTTTGAGGTTTACAGAGCTTCTTGAATCTGTAGGTTTATGTATTTCACCATTTTGGGCAACTTGGGTCATTATTTCTTCAAGTATTTTTTCTGCACATACTCTGTCTCTTCCTCTGGTACTCCTATGACAGAAATACTAGGCCTTCTAATATTGTCTCACAGGTCCCTGAGTCCATTTTTAAAACCTGTTTTCTTTCTATTGTTCATGTTGGATGATTTCTAATGATCTACAATTTCACTGACTCTTTTTCCTCTGTCTTCTCTATCTACTGAGTTTTTTATTTTGGTTCTTCTATCTTTCAGTTCTAAAATTTCCATTTGATTCTTCTTTATATCTTCTATTTCTTTGATAAGACTTTCTATCTTTCAATTCATTTTATGCATACTTGGCTTTACTTCTTGGAGCATTTAAAAAAGTGTTTGAATTTAATGTCTTTGACAAATAAATTCAATATCTGTATCATCCTGCCTATTGGCTGACTTTTCTCATACAAATTGACATTTTCCTGGTTCTTTATATGTCGACTGATTTTAGTTGGTGCCCTGGGCACTTTGAATATTGTAATATATGACTCTGGGTCCTGTTTGAATCCTATGGAGACTCGATGGTAGGCAACTGAACAAGAAGAGTTCAGGCTACTAGTTCCATCCAGCCTTCTGTGGGTTGTGTTTCAAGTGCCAGTTTAGTGTTCAAAGCCTTTGAAGTGCCATTAGAATCTGCCTCACATGTGCACAAACAATGGCCAGTCTGCCAGGTGCGTAGTGGCCTATCCTGGAATCCAGTTCTCAAAGTCTATGTATGGTATGACTGGTGAGATTCACACATATATAACTCAGGGGTCAGCCCAGGGTTTTGTAAACCAATGTTAAAGGGTCATTTTCCCAAGTTCCTTCTTCTTCCCAATGCCTCAGTTGTTTCCAGTTCTCTGGGGCTGCCCATTTTCATCCTGCGGCCAGAAAACTGGGACTTTAGTTATCCCACTGTGTTGTGTACCTCTCACCTTATGCTCGTATCTGTGACTAAATGACAGATGCGTAAAGAGGGAATAAAAGCAATAGGGATTTGCCCTCACCCTCTTAGAATACAGCTCCTCCAAGCAAAGAGGAAAGCTCCCCAGCCTCAGGGTCTGGCTTTGGAAGGTTCCTGCTGCCACCACTGCTGTGGTCATGACTACAGGCCATGTGTAGGTAAGGGGTAGGAGCAAATGAAGAAAGAATAATTTACTTAACTCTCCCTGAATACTAGGAGTTCTTTTTCTCACTTTTCCTGAAGCCCCTCTGCTCATGTCCAGTCTATTTCCAGGTAGACTACACTGAGTGTAGTCCAGGAGATATTGGAGAGAAAAACTTGTAAACTCACACCAGTCTGTGACATTTCAAATTCTGGTCTTCTTTCCAGTCTTCCTGCACATATTCTCAGAGTTCTCAAATAGTTACTCCATGCATTCTGCTCAGGTCACACAGCTGTATTCAGTGGGAGAGATGGGTTGGAATGTGTATTCTCCATCTTGCTCAGAACCAGAACTCAATTTCGGATCTTTTGGATCACTTTCTTACTCTTCCCATTGTGTTTTCTTTTTTTTTTTTTTTTAATTTTATTTTTTATAAACATATAATATATTTTTATCCCCAGGGGTACAGGTCTGTGAATCGTCAGGTTTACACACTTCACAGCACTCATCATAGCACATACCCTCCCCAATGTCCATAATCCCGCCCCCCCAACCCCCCTCCTCCCATTAACCCTCAGTTTGTTTTGTGAGATTAAGAGTCACTTATGGTTTGTCTCCCTCCCAATCCCATCTTGTTTCATTTACTCTTCTCCTATCCCCTTAACCCCCCATGTTGCATCTCCTCTTCCTCATATCAGGGAGATCATATGATAGTTGTCTTTCTCCGATTGACTTATTTCGCTAAGCATGATACCCTCTATTTCCAACCACGTCGTCGCAAATGGCAAGATTTCATTTCTTTTGATGGCTGCATAGTATTCCATTGTGTATATATACCACATCTTCTTTATCCATTCGTCTGTTGATGGACATCTAGGTTCTTTCCATAGTTTGGCTATTGTAGACATTGCTGCTATAAACATTCGGGTGCACGTGCCCCTTCGGATCACTACATTTGTATCTTTAGGGTAAATACCCAGCAGTGCAATTGCTGGGTCATAGGGTAGTTCTATTTTCAGCATTTTGAGGAACCTCCATGCTGTTTTCCAGAGTGGTTGCACCAGCTTGCATTCCCACCAACAGTGTAGGAGGGTTCCCCTTTCTCCGCATCCTCGCCAGCATCTGTCATTTCCTGACTTGTTAATTTTAGCCATTCTGACTGGTGTGAGGTGATATCTCATTGTGGTTTTGATTTGTATTTCCCTGATGCCGAGTGATGTGGAGCACTTTTTCATGTGTCTGTTGGCCATCTGGATGTCTTCTTTGCAGAAATGTCTGTTCATGTCCTCTGCCCATTTCTTGATTGGATTATTTGTTCTTTGGGTGTTGAGTCTGCTAAGTTCTTTATAGATTTTGGACACTAGCCCTTTATCCGATATGTCATTTGCAGATATCTTCTCCCATTCTGTCAGTTGTCTTTTGGTTTTGTTAACTGTTTCCTTTGCTGTGCAAAAGCTTTTGATCTTGATAAAATCCCAATAGTTCATTTTTGCCCTTGCTTCCCTTGCCTTTGGCGATGTTCCTAGGAAGATGTTGCTGCGGCTGAGGTCGAAGAGGTTGCTGCCTGTGTTCTCCTCAAGGATTTTGATGGATTCCTTTCTCACATTGAGATCCTTCATCCATTTTGAGTCTATTTTCGTGTGTGGTGTAAGGAAATGATCCAATTTCATTTTTCTGCATGTGGCTGTCCAATTTTCCCAACACCATTTGTTGAAGAGGCTGTCTTTTTTCCATTGGATATTCTTTCCTGCTTTGTCGAAGATGAGTTGACCATAGAGTTGAGGGTCTATTTCTGGGCTCTCTATTCTGTTCCATTGATCTATGTGTCTGCTTTTGTGCCAGTACCATGCTGTCTTGATGATGACAGCTTTGTAATAGAGTTTGAAGTCCGGAATTGTGATGCCACCAACTTTGGCTTTCTTTTTCGATATTCCTTTGGCTATTCGAGGTCTTTTCTGGTTCCATATAAATTTTAGGATTATTTGTTCCATTTCTTTGAAAAAAATGGATGGTACTTTGATAGGAATCGCATTAAATGTGTAGATTGCTTTAGGTAGCATAGACATTTTCACAATATTTATTCTTCCAATCCAGGAGCATGGAACATTTTTCCATTTCTTTGTGTCTTCCTCAATTTCTTTCATGAGTACTTTATAGTTTTCTGTGTATAGCTTCTTAGTCTCTTTGGGTAGGTTTATTCCTAGGTATCTTATAGTTTTGGGTGCAATTGTAAATGGGATTGACTCCTTAATTTCTCTTTCTTCTGTCTTGTTGTTGGTGTAGAGAAATGCAACTGATTTCTGTGCATTGATTTTATATCCTGACACTTTACTGAATTCCTGTACAAGTTCTAGCAGTTTTGGAGTGGAGTCTTTTGGGTTTTCCATATATAGTATCATATCATCTGCAAAGAGTGCTAGTTTGACTTCTTCTTTGCCGATTTGGATGCCTTTAATTTCCTTTTGTTGTCTGATTGCTGAGGCTAGGACTTCTAGTACTATGTTGAATAGCAGTGGTGATAACGGACATCCCTGCCGTGTTCCTGACCTTAGCGGAAAAGCTTTCAGTTTTTCTCCATTGAGAATGATATTTGCGGTGGGTTTTTCATAGATGGCTTTGATAATATTGAGGTATGTGCCCTCTATCCCTACACTTTGAAGAGTTTTGATCAGGAAGGGATGCTGTACTTTGTCAAATGCTTTTTCAGCATCTATGGAGAGTATCATATGGTTCTTGTTCTTTCTTTTATTAATGTGTTGTATCACATTGATTGATTTGCGGATGTTGAACCAACCTTGCAGCCCTGGAATAAATCCCACTTGGTCGTGGTGAATAATCCTTTTAATGTACCGTTGAATCCTATTGGCTAGTATTTTGGCGAGAATTTTTGCATCTGTGTTCATCAAGGATATTGGTCTGTAGTTCTCTTTTTTGATGGGATCCTTGTCTGGTTTGGGGATCAAGGTGATGCTGGCCTCATAAAATGAGTTTGGAAGTTTTCCTTCCATTTCTATTTTTTGGAACAGTTTCAGGAGAATAGGAATTAGTTCTTCTTTAAATGTTTGGTAGAATTCCCCCGGGAAGCCGTCTGGCCCTGGGCTTTTGTTTGTTTGGAGATTTTTGATGACTGTTTCAATCTCCTTACTGGTTATGGGTCTGTTCAGGCTTTCTATTTCTTCCTGGTTCAGTTGTGGTAGTTTATATGTCTCTAGGAATGCATCCATTTCTTCCAGATTGTCAAATTTGTTGGCGTAGAGTTGCTCATAGTATGTTCTTATAATTGTCTGTATTTCTTTGGTGTTAGTTGTGATCTCTCCTCTTTCATTCATGATTTTATTTATTTGGGTCCTCTTTTCTTTTTGATAAGTCTGGCCAGGGGTTTATCGATCTTATTAATTCTTTCAAAGAACCAGCTCCTAGTTTCGTTGATTTGTTCTATTGTTTTTTTGGTTTCTATTTCATTGATTTCTGCTCTGATCTTTATGATTTCTCTTCTCCTGCTGGGTTTAGGGTTTCTTTCTTGTTCTTTCTCTAGCTCTTTTAGGTGTAGGGTTAGGTTGTGTACCTGAGACCTTTCTTGTTTCTTGAGAAAGGCTTGTACCGCTATATATTTTCCTCTCAGGACTGCCTTTGTTGTGTCCCACAGATTTTGAACCGTTGTGTTTTCATTATCATTTGTTTCCATGAATTTTTTCAATTCTTCTTTAATTTCCTGGTTGACCCATTCATTCTTTAGAAGGATGCTGTTTAGTCTCCATGTATTTGGGTTCTTTCCAAATTTCCTCTTGTGATTGAGTTCTAGCTTCAGAGCATTGTGGTCTGAAAATATGCAGGGAATGATTCCAATCTTTTGATAACAGTTGAGACCTGATTTAGGACCGTGAATATGATCTATTCTGGAGAATGTTCCATGTGCACTAGAGAAGAATGTGTATTCTGTTGCTTTGGGATGAAATGTTCTGAATATATCTGTGATGTCCATCTGGTCCAGTGTGTCATTTAAGGCCTTTATTTCCTTGTTGATCTTTTGCTTGGATGATCTGTCCATTTCAGTGAGGGGAGTGTTAAAGTCCCCTACTATTATTGTATTATTGTCGATGTGTTTCTTTGATTTTGTTATTAATTGGTTTATATAGTTGGCTGCTCCCACGTTAGGGGCATAGATATTTAAAATTGTTAGATCTTCTTGTTGGACAGTTCCTTTGAGTATGATATAGTGTCCTTCCTCATCTCTTATTATAGTCTTTGGCTTAAAATCTAATTGATCTGATATAAGGATTGCCACTCCTGCTTTTTTCTGATGTCCATTAGCATGGTAAATTCTTTTCCACCCCCTCACTTTAAATCTGGAGGTGTCTTCAGGTTTAAGATGAGTTTCTTGTAGGCAACATATAGATGGGTTTTGTTTTTTTATCCATTCTGATACCCTGTGTCTTTTGATTGGGGCATTTAGCCCATTCACATTCAGGGTAAGTATTGAGAGATATGAATTTAGTGCCATTGTAGTGCCTGTAAGGTGACTGTTATTGTATATTGTCTCTGTTCCTTTCTGATCTACTACTTTTAGGGTCTCTCTTTGCTTAGAGGACCCCTTTCAATATTTCCTGTAGAGCTGGTTTGGTATTTGCCAATTCTTTCAGTTTTTGTTTGTCCTGGAAGCTTTTAATCTCTCCTTCTATTTTCAATGATAGCCTAGCTGGATATAGTATTCTTGGCTGCATGTTTTTCTCGTTTAGTACTCTGAATATATCATGCCAGCTCTTTCTGGCCTGCCAGGTCTCTGTGGATAAGTCTGCTGCCAATCTAATATTTTTACCATTGTATGTTACAGACTTCTTTTCCCGGGCTGCTTTCAGGATCTTCTCTTTGTCACTAAGACTTGTAAATTTTACTATTAGGTGACGGGGTGTGGACCTATTCTTATTGATTTTGAGGGGGGTTCTCTGAATCTCCTGGATTTTGATGCTTGTTCCCTTTGCCATATTGGGGAAATTCTCTCCAATAATTCTCTCCAATATACCTTCTGCTCCCCTCTCTGTTTCCTCTTCTTCTGGAATCCCAATTATTCTAATGTTGTTTTGTCTTATGGTGTCACTTATCTCTCGAATTCTCCCCTCATGGTCCAGTAGCTGTTTGTCCCTCTTTTGCTCAGCTTCTTTATTCTCTGTCATTTGGTCTTCTATATCGCTAATTCTTTCTTCTGCCTCATTTATCCTAGCAGTGAGAGCCTCCATTTTTGATTGCACCTCATTAATAGCTTTTTTTATTTCAACTTGGTTAGATTTTAGTTCTTTTATTTCTCCAGAAAGGGCTTTTATATCTCCCGAGAGGGTTTCTCTAATATCTTCCATGCCTTTTTCGAGCCCGGCTAGAACCTTGAGAATCGTCATTCTGAACTCTAGATCTGACATATTACCAATGTCTGTATTGATT
>NW_019154144.1:1618947-1761660 GCF_002288905.1 Enhydra lutris kenyoni | reverse complement strand
GCTGCTCTCCTTGGTATTGAAACTGCACTCCTTGGTAGGTGAACTTGGTCCTGGCTGGGCTTCTTGTTGATCTTCTGGGGGAGGGGCCTGTTGTAGTGATTCTCAAGTGTTTTTGCCCCGGGCGGAGTTACACCGCCCTTACCAGGGGCCGGGCTGAGTAATCCGCTCGGGTTTGCTTTCAGGAGCTTTTGTTCCCTGAGTGCTTTCCGTAGAGTTCCGGAGGGCGGGAATGAAGATGGCGGCCTCCCGGTCTCCGGCCCGGAGGAGCCGAGAGCCCGGGGCCCCACTCCTCAGTGCGCCCTCAGAGAAAAGCGCCGATTTACTCCCGTCACCCTGCCTCCAGCCGCGCTCCGAGCTGACCGAGCCTGTGACCGGTTCAAGGTTACCCCGAGCTTAGAGCTTACTCCTCGGCTCTGTCTCTGTAGCCGGCTTCCGTGTTCTAATACCTGTAAGCTCTGCGACACTCAGACACCCCCGATCCTTCTGTGACCCTGCGGGACCTGAGGCCGCGCTGACCCTGCGTGGGCTTCACCCCGGTTAAGCCTCTGGAGCGATGTCCCTCAGCGGAACAGACTTTTAAAAGTCCCGATTTTGTGCTCCGTTGCTCCGCCGCTTGCCCGGAGCCGGCCCCTCCCCCCGCGGTCTATCTTCCAGTCGCTTTGGATTCACTTCTCCGCCAGTCCTACCTTTCCGAAAGTGGTTGATTTTCTGTTTCTAGAGTTGCTGTTCTTCTTCTCTTCGATCTCCCGTTGGATTTGTAGGTGTTTGCAATCTTTAGATAAGCTATCTAGCTGATCTCCCGCTACCTGAAGTAGTCTCAGCCTGCTACTTCTCCGCCATCTTGACTCCTCCATCCCCCATTGTGTTTTCACACAAGAAATGGTCATTCTGAAGGTTGCTTATTGTCAAAAGTATAAATGAGGATCTGAAGAAGAAAAAATTCTGACCATATAAAGAAGAAAAAATTCTGAACATCTTAGGTCTGAAAAATCGCTCAGGTCTTTACTTTTGGGGGGAAATATAGCATCTCATGGATCTTATTTAATAGCCATCTGGGGCACCTGGGTGGCTCAGTGGTTAAGCCTCTGCCTTTGGCTCAGGTCGTGATCTCAGGGTCCTGGGTTCAAGCTCCACATCGGGTTCTCTGCTCGGTGGGGAACCTGCTTCCCCCTCTCTCTCTGCCTGCTACTCTGCCTACTTGTGATCTCTCTCTCTGTCAAATAAATAAATAAATAAAATCTTAAAAAAAAAAATCTGAATCTGTTTCATGACTTGTCCTGGGCATGGCAGAAAGTCTTTCAAGGATGGGATGTCTCAAGGAGTGGAGCAGAGTCCTGACCCTCACAGTTAATCTCAGTATAGCTAACTTCAGAGTTAATCTCAGTATAGCTACAGTTGTTACTTAATTTAGGGCAATAAGAAACCAGTAAGGTACAAGTGCTCCTTCACTCACAGTGCCAAATTACTGAATGAAGCATGTTTTATCATTGCAGCCCCTGAACACTGTCCTTCATTGATTGTCAGAAGTGTGACATCCCAGCATGAAATCAAGATGCTGTTTTGCCCTGAGATTTTGTTCTGTTGGTATTGCCAGACATGCAGGGATAAGGAAAATCAAAGCAGAAATGCTCTCACCTCTGCCTGAGAAAAGGTTGTGTGTTAATACCCCCAGTGGTATTGGGGAGAACTGTCACTTTCCATGCAGCCCTGGTCAGAGGCAAGGGTTGCATTAAATGTCCTACCTGGTTTCTTGTTGTAATGCTGATTGGCAAAATACCCTTCTGTGTTATTTTGACCATGGTAAATCAATTTGATGTTTTTGTCAATAAAATATCATGGTTAAAAAAGTGGAAGGAGCACGGAAATTGGAGGCAAGAGACCTTAATTCTACTGCTTACTGGCCATCAGACCTTGGGCCAGAAATAAATTCTTTTCCTCTGTTTCTTTATCTGGAAAATGGGAATACTCCCTTAAGCTCTCCCACCTGTCTTTCTGCTAAGAGAACAAAATGAGGTGCTCTGAAACTCTGCTGTGGGATATCTGGGATTTTTTTTTAAGATTTTATTTATTTATTTGACAGACAGAGATCACAAGCAGGCAGAGAGGCACGCGGTGGTGGGGGGGATTGGCGTGAGAAGCAGGCTCCCTGCTGAGTAGAGAGCCCAATGTGGGACTCAATCCCAGGACCCGAGACCATGACCTGAGCTGAAGGCAGAGGCTTAACCCAGTGAGCCACCCCGGTGCCCTGGGATATCTGGGATTTTCTTGAGGCAGTACCCTGTATCACATATCCCCTTCTTTATTCTGAGACTTACCAGGTGTGTGTTAAATACTTGATGTATGAAATAAAAAACAAAATGTTATGTGATCAAAGCAAGCTGAGTTATCTATAAAATGGGCATCAAAACATCTACATTAGAAGGTTAATGTGAAAATTAAATGAAACAATGTAAGACATATAAAGATCCAAGCAGCACCCAGGACACATTTGATGTTTATAATTCCTATCCCCCGCCCCCCCAAATCCTGAAAGCTTTACAGAAGATTTTTGAGATGAAAGCAACAAGGTTCTCAGGATTGCAACAAGTGAACATTATCTGAATGCAAAAGTCACTAGACCCAAACAGAGTCAGCCTAAAATACCAACAACTACCTTAATGCCTTCCTTGTCTTTGGAGAATTGACCCCTTCATCATTACATAGTGCCCCTCTTTATTGCCAATAAACTTCCTTGTTCTGAAGTCTGAGTCTCAAATTAATATAGCTACTCCTTATTTCTTTTGATTAGTGTTAGCATGGTATATCTTTCTCTATTCCTTTACCTATAATCTGGGTCTTTATATGTAAATTGAGTTTCTTGTGAGTGGGTGAGCCACAGTGGGCCAGTGGCCACCCCACACTCCTGCTGGCTACAAGCAAGCTCCTCAGAAGTGGGGGGAAGAGGGCAAGTGCTTTCATACCAGCCTCAGCCCCACTTAACATTCCTGGTCACCTGCTGGAAGGGACCTCCATACTGCCCAGCAATGCCCTGTTTCTTGGACCCCCCTGAAAGTCCTTCTGCCCCACTAGCTCTGCCCACTACCCCAATTCTGCACTGCATGGCCTGCCCACCTCAGCACACCTACGGGACCCCCCTCACCACTGAAAAAGCAGAAACAGCAAGTGGTGCACCCCATTTTAGCCCCCTGCCATTAAATCCACAAACAGGAAAAAAAATAATAAATAAATTTAGGTTTCTTGTGGACACTTAAGTTTAAAAACATCATATATATATATATATTTTATTTTTTTTATTTTAGAGGGAGAGAGCATGAGCAGGAGAGAGAGAATCTTAAGCAGGCACCACACCCAGCATGGAGCCTGATGGGGGGCTCGATCTCACAACTGTGAGATCATGACCTGAGCTGAAATCAAGAGTCAGACTCTTAACCAACTGAATCACCCAGGTGCCCCACTATCTTTGTCTTTTAACTGGTGTGTTTAGACCACTCATATTTAATGTGATTATTGATAGACTTGGATTAATATCTAACCAACTTCTCCATTTGCTTTTCTAGGTACTTTTCTTTTAATTGCATTTATTATTTCTCCTTTCCCCTTTTCTTGGGCCTCCTTTGTGCTTATAACATAAATATATCATTCTGTCTCTGTGTTTCTTTTAAACAGAAACAAGGGGCAAAGTCAGTTAAGCATCTGACTCTTGATTTCAGCTCAGGTCATGATCTTAAGGTGCTGAGACTGAGCCCCTTATCAGGCTCTGTGCTGAGCATGGAGCCTGCTTGAGAGTCTCCCTCTCCCTCTACTCCTCCCCCTGTTTTCTCTCTCTTTCAAAAAAACAGTTTCAGTTTAAACTGAAACCAAAATTGGGGACATACTTTGAGCAGTTATATCACCTCCTATCTATTGTGTTAGTACAGACAGTATTTATGGTGGTAAGTCTCTGTTTCCAAGACAACACTGTAATATAATAAAGTCTCAACACTTTTGAATTTCAAATGTTTCTCTTTCTGTTCCTGGTAGAGCAAAAGTGGTGGGCTTTCCCTCTCCAGGGACTAAATTACAGATACAGACTGTTTGACTCTTGGGTTTGTGTGAAACTTAATTGCTTTTATGAATTATCTCATAGGCAAATTCCTTGCAGTGTACAACATTTGTTTTAGTTTTGCAGTCTCAGTAATTTGATTGTCAGGAATAAAATGAAAAATAAAAGTGGTTGTGTGTTTTCAGTTTCAAACCCAGTTTCAATGAAGTTTGTGGAATAGACGGGTCTGTAGTTCACGTGTCGTGAACAGGAGGAGGGCAGTGCTTGCTTTTTGTAAAATTTCCTGGAATTTACAGTAGTGTTTGGCATGTGCTCTTCTCTCGGGGCACAGACTTTCACTTCCAGACAATGCCTGTAGATGTCACCATTGCCACTTCTCCCAGGGTAAAGCGCTTGGCTTCAAGGTATAAGGAAGAAAGCCCAAACTCTGAAAACTGGCTGATTGTGGAGAAACCAGGACAGTCTGGTTGTCCTTGCCTGTTCACAGGTTCTCCTCTGAAACTGTCAAACTCCTTCTTTATCACTTTCATCCTCTGTCTGGTACCTGGCATTATAAATCACTCTCCCCCTTGCACAAATTCCTCCCTCATTTGCCTTCTGTGAGGGGGATTCTACTGTTTTCACCACTCTTTTCTTTGTTTCCCTCTGGCCCCCACAGGAACACTGTTGTCTTTGTCCTTCTGTATACACTCTCTTGTCACTCTCATTCCTTTCTATGTTGCTTCTATATAAACGGATCCCAAGTTTTCTAGAGCTTCTTTTTTCTCTCTTGATATCTAAACCCATGTTTAACTCCCTAAGAAGACTCCAGGATCAAAAAACAGAAAGAATCTTGAAAATCAACCAAGTGGGGGGCAGGGGCTGTACCAGGCATGGAGGGATGCTGCAGACAACAGAGTCAGCACAGACAGAATGACAGTCATCCTTAACTGAAGTAATTTAGAAGCAGAAATTCTGAACCATAGTTAACTATATAAAAAATAGAAGCTCCTCCCAAAGAGAATAAGAGAGACCTAGGATGCTCCTGAAATGAGGAGTGGAACTCTAGACAACTTCTTCTGAACCTCAAAGAGACATGTTATATTTGAGTTAAAAGCATATTTTGGGGAAAAAATGCCCATCCCTACGGGTCCTTTGGAGCTGGATCTTAAGAGTTCCTGGATATAGAGTATGCAGTTCCAAAGACACTTAAAAGAGAACCCATGATGTCTTTAAACATTTCTGAGTTATAAACACAGAATACCTCTAAAGTTCTTAACACTTTCCATGTCACAGTGTTGTGATTTTTGCTTGGGTGTTGTCGGGGTTGGGGTGGGGAGGGTTTATCACTCATCCTCTAGAACATCTTCTCCTAGTTCAAGCCTCAATAAGCTCCCCAATTTGCTCACCACCTTTGTTGTTGGTCCTCTATCTACTCTCTCCTTTCCACCAGTCCCCTGATCCTCATTCTGTCCCTTCTCACCTCTTGCCTGGATTATTAGCAATACTAGTAGAGCCCCCTAATTGTTTCCTTTGCCTGGAATTTTCTTTCTACCATCCATCCCATATGCTGCTACCATAATGATCTTCCTAAAATTCAGCTTCAAACACTTTAGCCATCTGTCCAAAACTCTCAGTGCCTCCTGGCTGCCCCAAAGAGAGTCCCCTCTCTTCACTTTGCTGTTCAAGTCCCCAAACCCTTCTGCCTCATTCCTGCATGTCATCAGTCCCACACTCCAAACTTTAGGCAAAAGCCTCTCCCCCCTCTATAGAACTGTCCTGTCCTTTCCCAGGGCTGTACCACCTGCAGCATGGGATCCCTCCAGCTCCACCTGCTGAAATCCTATTGCTGTCGGAAGCCACTTCATAAGCACCTGTCCTCTCTGAGGGACCCCAGTGATCCTGGCTGGAGGAATAGCTCCTTCCTGCAGTTCCCTTAGTGCCCTAAGACATCCACGCATCATGATCTGAACAAGTGTATCTCCTTGGGAATTAGAAGTCAGGGTCTGACACGTAGTTTTTAAATGTTCCATTTAGGGTGCCTGGGTGGCTCAGTGGGTTAAGCCGCTGCCTTCGGCTCAGGTCATGATCTCAGGGTCCTGGGATCGAGTCCCGCATCGGGCTCTCTGCTCAGCAGGGAGTCTGCTTCCCTCTCTCTCTCTGCCTGCTTCTCTGTCTACTTGTGATCTCTCTCTGTCAAATAAATAAATAAATAAAATCTTTTAATAAATAAATAAATAGATAAATGTTCCATTTAACAAACAGGTGTTGGGTAAAACAGTATGGTCAGGGTGGACAGGGAAGTGTCCTTGGAATGGGGCATAATTTGGACTGTATGTGGGTTGAGGAAGAGGTAGAATGCAAGCCGTAGAGGGAGGCTCTCAGCAGTACTCTCTGCAGGCAACAGGTGTCTCATGCAAGTCCACGCTCCCCACTCTTGCCCCTGGTGGAAAGGCACGGAACAATCCACCAGGACACCTGCCCCTTTCAGGAAGCAGATGTCAAAAGGAGGCAAGGAGAGGGCTCAGCTTCATTAGGCAGCTTTCTCTCTCTCTCTCTCAAGTAAATAAATAAACAAATCTTAAAACAATTAACAATAACTGAGATTTAGAAAAGTTAACAAACTCCTCTCTCACAGGAAAAAGAGTCTGGAGCTGAGAAACCCATATCTCCCATCTCCCAAGCCAGTATTGCTCCATTAAAGTTATCATTCCAGGGCGCCTGGGTGGCTCAGTCATTAAGCTAGCCTGCCTTCTGCTCAGGTCATGATCCCAGGGTCCTGGGATTGAGCCCTGCTCCCTGCTCAGCGGGAAGCCTGCCTCTCCCTCTCCCTCCACCTGCAGCTCCCCCTGCTCTCTCGCTGTCTCTGTCAAATAAATAAATAAAACCTTAAAAAAATAAAGTTATCATTCCTTTGACTTGCTTTTACTTGGAAGGATGCTTATAGCAATTCATTTATTTTAAAATAAATTTCCAGTGACACGGTAGCAGAGACTGTCAGAGGGCATGGGTCTAGATCAGTTAAGTGGCATGGCCTTGTGACGTGCCATTTCCACTCAGCTCTGCTGCCTCCCTGGCCTAGAGGAAAATGACACCAAATTCTGGATCTCAGCATATTTTAAAGGCATGCACTTTTACTACAGAACACTTTTAACCAACTGCTGACCAGGCATTGGGGAAAACTTCTTCCTTTCAAAAGCAGCAAATGAAACTCATCTTTCTTCTCCCTTGGCATCCATCTGTATTCGAAAGGGGTATCATTTAATTTAAAAAAGAAAACTACTTATGACAAAGTATAAAAGATGAACCGAATGGGAACAAATTCTGCCTTAGTCAAATATCTATTGTTTCTTATTTATTTATTTATTTATTTATTTACTTTTTATGCTGTTCAGTTAGCCAAGATATAGTACATCATTACTTTTTGATGCAGTGTTCAACAATTCATTAGTTGCATGTAACACCCAGTGCTCATCACAACAGGTGCCCTCCTTAATACCCATTATCCGGTTGCCCCATCCCTTCAGCCCCCTCCCTTCTGTAACCCTCAGTGAGAAAGGGGAGCCCTCTTACATTGTTGCTGGAATGCAAGCTATTATTTCCTTATTATGAAAGTTATGATTTTATCAGTGAAGTATGATTTTATCAGTGAAGCTCTTATCAGGGACCAGTACTGGGTATCTTCCGTAAAAGCTGAGAAGACTTTGCAATTTTAAATTTTATTTTCTACCTACCATGATGTTTTCCATCATGGACATCTTATGCCAGGGGTTCTTATGACTTCAAAGAGCTACTTGGCTTGGTTGGGAGTTCTACCTTTTGATACTGGGAATATATTGAAGTTTGGGGGCTGTGCTAAGAATTTCCTTAGGCTAGAACCATAAAAGTAAAAGCAAACATTCACTGTTGTCCCAGCAAAGTACTGTAGCCACATTTACTTTGGTGACACATAACATTCTTCCAGAACAGCAATCACTGAACCGTCCATGTACTACTTTACTAGCATATCCCACTAGTTACGTGCTGAAGAATCATCAGAAGTGCTTGCAGTCTCTCTAAGCCTACTTTAGTCAAGGTAAAATTAAGGGAAGAGAAGATAATCACAGAGCATTATCTGTAAGGAGAGGGACAACAAACACTATATTTAAATGGTCGGTTTTTTTGGGATTTAGGGAGCAAAAAAGAGCTTACTGCTTTCAATGCTGATTCAACTCTGAGAGCTCCACTCAATGGAAAAGTCTCTGAAATACAAAATCCTTTGGCTGGAGGATATAATGGTTTCTCCGGCTGCGTTTGGAGCTCTAGGGCAGACATTTATCCTGATAAATCCCTGGGTTTTAAAATCTGAATGTAGCAAATGGCTAAAGCCAGCAAGCATTTATTTTACGGAGGGATTCTCTGCCTGTCTTTTTCTCCTCCCCTTAGCCCACACCCTACTCTGACCAAACAACAAAGCCAAGTGCTCTGGAGTATAAAGATGAATCTGGGTGGTCTTCCTGATGAGGAGCTTTTGACCTGTTACAGAGTAATTGCCGCATTTTGGAAACGATTCCTGAGTGCCTAGGTTCCTATTCATAAATCATTAATATACCAGGAGCTTAAAGAGAGGCAGGACAAAAGACTTTGAGTGTCCCCTTCCCCCTTATGCATATGCTCTTCCATCATCTTTACTCATCTAGAATCCCACCCGTATCCATCCCGGCTCTTCAAGTCTGCTTCTTAGACCACTCACAGTGGCCTTCCCATTCACAGTAATTGGGCTTGCACCTGCAACAGGTTAAATATTGCCTTAGACAGTTTTCTGGTATCATCCTGTACAAGTGTTAACTTTGTAATAACTGTGTCACTTTCTGTTTCTTCTAATTGTGTTTTTTTCTCCTTAATTACAATAAAGGCATCTTGAAGGTGAGAGAGGCAGAGGAAGAGATAGCACATAATCTTGTGGAAAAACATGGGTGTTGAATATGGAACAACCTGTCTTGGTATCATGGCTCCCATCCCTTTCTCATTATGTGGAAGAGAGAGAGGCAGGCTACCTGCTGAGCAGGGAGCCGGATGCATGGCTCGATCACAGGACCCTGGGATCATCACCTGAGCCGAAGGCAGACGCTTAACGACTGAGCCACCCAGGTGCCCCTGCCTTTTACTTTGTTGAATCCTCTACGGAAACATTCATAGGGTAGAAACAGCGTTAATAAAAATCTACTAACAAAAGTGAGTTGAAATGCTGAATTTGAAATATATAAACTATATTTAAAAATATACACCCTAACTAACAACAGAAACACAGATGAAGTGAATAGTGAATATAGCAAAATGTTAATAAGTATTAAATACAGATGATGGGTGTTCAGATGTTGTGCTTTCTACTCTTCTGAATTTAAAATTATTGTTTGATATAAGGTCAAACAGTAAAAGCAATATATATATATATATGTGTGTGTGTGTGTGTGTGTGTACAGGGGAAAAAGAAGGCTGATGCATTATTAGTTTTATTATAAGCTTATATAGTACACAAATGTTTGACATTAGTTTTCAATTCTTTTATGCCTAAACTATTTAATACTAAATTAAAAAAAAAAAACAATTAAAACCCATCATCTACTATCACATTTATAAAGCCAAAGATAAAAATGATGCAAGTAAATGTAAAAAATACTGAAAAATATAATAATCTTACTAAAAATAAGATAAAATAAATGCACCCTCAGATGTAACTTGTATAAAACCTGATGGTGCCTGGCAAGGGACCGTCATCTGAATTATTTCCCGGATTGGCCACCAGGGGCTGCTAAAGAGTAGCATTCCCGGGAACCAGGCAGCAAGAAAAAGATAAAAAATCATTCAACTTGACCCTAAGAAGTGCAGAGTCCGAGAGTGAGGCTCATTACTACACCACCCGGAGTTCTGGCACCACAGATTTCAGCAGATCTGTCTGGCCTGTGGTGAGGACGATGCCTTGCCGCAGGGGCGGAGCTGCCTGGAACCAGAGCAAGCCTGAGGCTGCTGTTAAGCACCTCAATGTGGCAGCTTGGAATCCCTGGACACTGGGCTCAGGCTGTTCCCAGCTGACAATTTTCACAGCTGCTCTGCCAGGAGCTGTAAAGCATGGGGCATGGGGCTGGAATGGAAGATTCTTATCTACGCTTCTAACTCCTTTTTTCTAGGAACTTCACATACACTGAGACTTACTCTCAATACTTCCTTAATGGTATCAGCACATTCCGGAAAAACATACATAGCAGCAGCTGAATAGCTAGACTTGAAAATTATTTCCATCCTAAAGTACACTCCAGGCCAAACTCTTTATGAACAAGTATAGTGAAAGAAGAAGAGCTTTATAGGTCTAGTCTAGGTCTTATTCATCTCAACTGAGAGTAAAATATTTGAGGGCAGAGCCTTGTCAGATTTCCTCGTACTCAAAAAGAAGGTTTTGCTCAATAATTATTTGAAGTAACTTCACTCATTCATTTATGACATTCTCACAATAACCTTGTGAAGCATTATTCACCGTATTTGAAGTTAAGGAAACAGAGACTCAAGGATGACCAGTCAGAGGGGACTTGGCTAATGGAGCCGGAGCAACGGCAAGGATATTACTCCTTTTGGTGATGTGATGAGGCTCAGAGAGGGGCAGTAACTTGCTCAAGGTCTCATCCGTAGACAGAAGCGAAGGGAGAGCTGAGTCCTTGCTGGTCCCATGCCCTCTCTACCGCGCTATGCTTTACAGACAAATCTGCTATGGTATAGAAATAATACAGGCATAGATTTCCAAGACGCATGGTTGAGCCTTCTAACCACAAAAGAAAAGAGATACTGCCTTTTCAAGCTGGCTATGGAGGTGTGCCTCTGTTTTCCTAGGTGCTCCCACCCCACCTCCCACCTCCTGGTCTAATCTGGTACCACTGGGCAAACTCTCAAATCAACCATCTTAACCACGTAGGATACATGGTAGCCTCTGTGGAAACCACTTCTGTTCAATTACAGACTTTTTTTTTTTTTTTTTTAACACGCCCATTTTTAGTTCTGGGGTTTATCTGGGGAGAGAGTTGAGATCAGAAAGACAGAAAAGCACACGATGCTGTGTGGGAGGTGAAATGCCATGGTCGTTTGGGAGGCCTGTCTGGGGTTGCTGGTTGTGATTTACTGAAAAGAACATGAAATTCATGTCTGCCATCCGTCTTGCTGAAATGTCACGCTGAGTGCAACTCGAGTAGTAGGGAGGTCTGAAGGCGATGCCTACAAATCATGTGCTAGACCTTTGTGGTCTCTGATTTAAGAGCCATGTGTATTCTGTGGAGAAATAAAACTCTTGGTCCATGGGCCAACAAGGAATATTCCGGGTCATAGAATTACTTAACTATGGGGAACCAACCCTTGATTTCTGCCCAGGAACTCCCTTCTCTGCCATAATGCCATAAATGGGGTCCAAAAGTTCCAACTTGGGAACACAGCACGTATTACCAATATGTTATATCAATGTCTGTTGATATGTCTAGCCACGGAAACATCTCTCAAGGATTGGTTACATGATGAGTACTGGGTGATGTATGGAAGAGTTGAATCATTATATTATACACCTGAAACTAATGTAACATTGTGTGTTAATTATAGTGGCATTAAAATTTTTTAAAAAAGGATTTGTTAAGACAAGAGTAGAAGTAACAGAAGAGCAGAGTAATGACATCAATGTTACCATTGACCCTTGATGGGCAACCTCATTCTTTTCTCTTTATTAAAGATGCGACAGTCAGAGGAAAATACATATTAAGCTAAAGAACAGAAGACAGGTCTCTCTTTCTCTCATAAGAAAACTGCTCAATATGTACCATAGCAAGTCAGGCCCCAATGGCCCCTCCAAAATGTGCCTGTAATTTTAATTCTTACAGGGTTGGGTGTAGACTGACCTGAGCTGTTCAAGGTTGACACCCATGGTATACCTGCCAGAAAGGAAGGTATGCAATTCAAAGTAGTCATTCATTGTGAACATCGTGGTTGGGAAAGAGGCTGAAACTATGGATAAAACTGAATTCTGTTCTTCTTGTCTTTCACTACACCAACAAATTGCTAACTGGGTCTTTCTGCTGAAAGTCTCAAGTGAAACAGAAAACAACCACCACAACAAGGCAGGCTTCTGTACTGGGAGGGGTGGGGGGGCATAGGATGTCCTCCACACTTTAATGTTCAGGTGGTAAACAACACCAAGGATGTAGGGCTATATAACATTCTTCTGCTTTTCTTCTTTAAAGTAGCCAGACACTTAGCTAGCTCATTTTCTTATTTGGAGACAAGCATTTGCAAAGTATTTTTACTTCCTCCCATTTATAGTTACCAGAAGGTCCATATATGAAACTCAGAATGCCTTATGGGTTTTTAACATGCTGATTCATAATGTTTAAACCTCGAAGGTAAATGTTCATCTTCTCCCCCAAACATGCCTTGGCTATTTCTTGCTAGAACACAAATGCATTCCTTCAGACGCCAGGCTCCCCTTAACCTCTGCTCCACGATGACTAGCGGGAAAGCTGAGCTACATCATGGCTAATAACAGACTCAGTGTGTGGATGGCTCCAGGAGCCTCTGGATAACTTCTCTGCTGAGAATGAACAAGCTCTTTGCATTTTCAGAGAAACCAAAGGAGCAGAGAGGGTGCCATCCACCCCATGCTGCTCCATGAACACCGTGAGCATGGCCCCAACTCCTCCGTCACGATGTCCCCAGACCTGGCACATCCCATCTCCTTTCAATGGCTATGGTGGAACAGCACAGTGTTCCTGCCTCCCTTTTATTTGAAATGTGAGGAAATTTTAGAATTTGGCCATTTCGTCCCTAAAATGACAATCTCATATTCTGTTTTCTTCCAAGATCTCACCTTCAAAACATTCATTTATATCTTCTTTGTTTTTTTGTTTGTTTGTTGGTTGGTTGGTTGGTTTGTTTGTTTTTTTACAAAACTTTCCCTTTTGAAATCACAGTTACTCAGTCATTCTTCCCAGACCGATTTCTCTCACACATACGTATAAACTTGGCTTCCAGGACGTTAGATACTGCTGCTGGAGATTTTGTATGACTTTCTGAAAATCAGATCGATATCTACCCCTAAACCCAAACTAAGACTCCCCTCCCCTTCACCCCCCACACAACTACCACCATCACCACCCTCTTCTCCAGCAAAAAGCCCCTCGACATTCCCCGAACATGGCCTCACCTTTCTGGAGAAATACTGAGTGGACACGGCGAGCGCCTGGAAGCCACACACAGCTCTCCGCAGCTCCCCCTGCATGAGGCCCAGCTGCCGGGCCTGCTGCTGGCACCTCTCCTTTAGCCGCTGGACCAGCTGCCGCTCAGCTTCGCGGTTCTGCAGTTCTGGCTTGGGGGAAAACCCATTTCGGGGCGCTGTAGTCCTCTGTTTGGGGTATCCTGAAGAGAAAAAACAGAAACAAAACCAAAAACAGTTGCTTTGTGAAAAAACATTCATCCCAAATGTGACAAAAGCTCTCGGGTACTTTCATTCAGAGCAAGTGGCTGAGAAGGTTGGTCATTTTGGGCACTGACAAGAAAAAAAAGAAAGGGACTTCAAATGTTTCCTCCGTTTATGTGGTTCCCAGTGCAGAGTTTCACACTTAGGAAAAGATTAACAGACAAAACGGTCAGCTTCCTTCCAGCTCGCTGCATTTCTTCTAGGTCTGCTTAGAGAGACTGAGGCAAGTTCTTGTTTTCTGTTTATTGGGCTTTTGGGGTTTTTTGCTTTTCTCCTTCAAGGGGATTACTCTGTGAAAATGTCTATGGGAAATAAATCAGTCAATCCAGCTTGAAGTCAGAATTAGAACCTAGCGACCTTTGAATTGGGCATCCAGGAGTAATGCCTACGTGTCCCCCTTCCTTCCCTTGCTAGCATTGCTCTACAGACCCTCTCTTTGTTATGAGTCAAGCCATACCTCTCATGACCTCTGCTCCAGGGATTTCTACTTTAAATTCCTACAGCCTCAGTGTCCTCCAAGATATTCCCCCCACGTGCTCACTCATGCCACCCCAGGGCTAAAGGTCCAGTCCAAGCCCCCATAACCTCCACCTTCTACTGGGAAGCCCTGCTTCTTCTTATCTTTCCCTGCACCATAGTCAGAATGATCTTTATGAATAAGTACTGTATGGTGGCTAATATAACATAATAAAAAAAATAAATTAATTAAAGAAAAAAATAAGGTTTAACCTTTTGTCAAAAGGAAAATAAATAAATAAAGCAATCCTTGACCTGCGTGTACCCCTTCCTGCTGTTGGGCTCCACTGAGGTAAAAACGAAGTGCTCCTTCCTTCCCATGGCCCACAAGTCCTCTGATGTCTGCCTCGTGCCAGGCAAACAGTAGGTGTGGGGAGGCCACAGAGGAAGGAACCAGAAACTCCACCTGGTGCTGGAGATAGGGTAAGGGATGTTTTAAGGAGAATGACTATTAATTAGGTGGAAGGTTGGGGGGGGGCAGGTAAAGGCAAGGCCCCTAGGAAGAGCTCACTGATAAGCAGTACATTATGGTCAAAGACTTGGGGGGTGAGCGAGAGTCTCTCTCAGATACCCCGTGCTTCCAGTGTGAGGCTCAGACCCAGCTTGGCACCCACAGAAAGCCTCGGTGGGGGACGGAGGACCTCTATTCCCCAAGAACATTCCTTCCTTTCCTCAAGTAGAGAACATGATGTGGACACTGAGCACACAGTCATAAACAAACTTTAATATTTCAAAAGTTCTTTTGTCTCTCCAGTCCCTCCAAAATATCAGGAAGTAACACAGAAAATAAATCAGAAAATGGTCACTTCGGTACCCGATCTACTGAGAGACAAGGGTAGCAGGCTTAGTCTATTGAACACCTAAGTGCCCTTACCTTTTAAGGGCAAAAGATGGTTAACTGATCTAAATACGTCTTCTGATTGTTAATTTAATGGCAACCGTGCTAATTTTAATTAAATCTTCCTCTTCTTAAGAAATCATCAGAGATTGCAAAAAGCAAGCTCACGTATGGCGTATCTTCAACTATTATGGCGTAATGAAGTAGTAGAATGTGAAATTAATGCTTCTTTAAAATGATCTTTATGCCAGTGGAATACATAATAATCCAGAAAATTCACTTGCACATTGCAGGCAAATGAATCTTAATATGTGCTCCATACCAATATCCTCAATACTGATAACAAAAGAAAAATAATTATCAATGAAATGTGAGAGGTTTTACTGCGTTCTGCATTAAACTCAAAGACGTAGCCTGAGACCCAAGGTAGATATTTTCACGATTACTGTTTTCCAGGTTACTGGTGGGGCTGACTTTATAAAACACTCCAGTGTTTTAATTAATGTGTTGGGGTACCAGGTGCCCTGCACCATAATATATATCTTATACATGTGTAATAGAAGGCACCTCTTTTAGAAATCTAAAGGAGATAGTAAAAGATACTTCTAGCTCAGTGAATTATAGCTAATTGCAACCTACAGCATATAAAATCATCTCTGAATTTGTGCATATTGTAAGCACTCATTTTGTGTGTTTTTGGCTGTCAGAGTTTTATCCTGTTATTATTATTATTATTATTATTATTATTACTATTCTTTTCATCATTATCATTAGCATTAGGTTAGCAACGATATTCAGTGGTAAATGGACAACATAAAGAAGGATTTGGTGAACCCTCTTCTTGGTGTTCACTGATACCAGTGTTATTGTGATATTGCTTTAATTCCCATGCTCAAAATTCCTGTGTTCTACTGAACACCAGTACACTCAGTCCACATTCTACTCATGGGGCCACCAAATGAGCCAAGACAGATGTTCTCCTGAGAACATCAGCTTTTGGTATCAACACACCAAGTGTAAGATTTGCGGCTTTCTGACACCTTGTGAAACAAATCTTTGTTAGGGACTCCTGGCCAGCGACACATTGGCCACCAACAGCACAGACTAAGACTCAGGCCCCGGCGCTAAGTCTTATTGGAAGGAAACCCAGAGACACAAGGTTGGTTGTGGAGTCATCTGTTGCTTTAACTGAAAAGGGTCCTGCCATTTTCTAGATGGACTGGCGAGAAGTCTGTCTAGAACCAGTAATCATTTCACTGTCAGTAGCGCATTCTGGGACCTCACCAAAACCAGTATTCTTTCTTGTGCTGTCAATGTGTGTTAAGTACTTCTATAGTTAACTCCCTGAAGTATTGTTCTGTCACTTACTTTTCTGTCTACCCACATGTAATACTGTTCCCAGGATGGTACGTGAGGATGGCTGCATGGCCTCATCGACCATCTTGGAGACAGAGAACTTATGTCGAAAGAAAAATGACTGACACACAGCCAGCTTCACCTGTTTCACTAAAGATTAAGGAGAATTTTGTTTGTTTCTACTGTCTTCTCCTAAAAGCCAGCACATAATGGAACTAAGATGCCAATTGGCTTTGGAAGTGAGGCTTAGTTAAGGGAACATGACAGAAAAGTTGCAGAGGGCAATGGTCCCATGGAGTTCATGGAGCACATGCTTGGCCCTGCAATGGGACGTGCTGATGGTGACTTACTTTTGACCTTTTGACCTCCTACACCCATGTGTCTCTGGAAAAGCCAATGAAATGCTTTAACTGAGGGGTATGCTGTGCCACCTGAGCACACTTCAGGTGCTGGAAGGTTTTGTTATCATCTCCTTTGGTTCCTTGCAGTGTTTATATTACTTCCAGGGTAGTTGAAGTTTTGAAGTTTTGAAGGCACGCCACTGACCTCTCACCACAGTCAGACAGAGCCTATTTCCAGGTGTTTGGTCTCTTTCCCAAGAATTGGTTTCCACTCAGTTGAACAAGGAAGCTGATTTAATGAATTAATTTAATGAATACAGACCTTCCAAATAAGGTTTATTGATGGTTTTGGAGTCTTTAAATGAAGTGAAAAAGATTAGAAATAACCAGTTTTTTACTGACTGGTTCTGGTAATCTTCCTAACTCTTAATGAGGCTTATCCCCATAGCAACTCTTTGACATGAACTATATGAACAGAAACACCTAGAGCAGTGTCTTGCCATGACTTACAAATGAGAGCTGATTTCATATGCACACTTCATGTCTGTGTTTTGTGGGGAAGCAAAATATTTGACTGCGTTTATTGAACACCTACTCTGTGGATGACCTGTGTCGTAAGCTCCAGGGGGAGGGCACAGCAAGGAGGCCCCATCCCTGACCTGAAGTCATCCATGGTCAGAGGGGAACCAGCTGGATCTGGACTCCACATTTATAACTCCTTGCCCTCGGCTCTTCCCATGTCAGCACACTGTTGGCTCACTCTACAGCATCTCTGACAGATCTCACAGGTTTGGGGCATACTCTAAATCCAGAACATCCTCCCCTTACCTCAATCTCCCCCCAATCCCAACTCCTCTTCAGAGATCCTACTGGCTGCATAACTCTGATTAGGGGCAGATAGAATCTGTGATGATCCCAGTGACAACTGGCAGCTCAGAGGAAAAAGCCAATAACCTTAAATTCTCACAAAGGTGAATGCAAGCTGTTTGCATGCAAAGGCAGAGCACTGGGGAGAACACAGCCCTTGAAAATGGAAAAAGAATATTAAAAATTCATCCGCAGCCACCCGCTCACTATCTAGAGGATTCTAATGGATGGAAAAGTGTGGTTTAATCTTAAAGCTGGAGGCTTAACTGACATGATAAACAAACAGGCAGCATTGGAATCTGCCTATTTACAACATCTGAGAAGGCCCTTGACCTTAACCCTTATAAATAAGAATGATAGGACGCAACTTGGATAGATAGCTTCCTGGCTTAAGGAAAAAGTACTTCATGAGTTTGGCCAACGTCCTAGCAGAAAGGAAATCTGATTCTTGCAAACTGGTTCCAGCGGACCCCTTAGGAAGCACAGGTGCCCAGTTCTTCATGGTTTTGGACAGGCTTTATTTTTCTTAAATGGATCTAAATTTATTCCAGAAAATTTTGCCAGGTAGCACACTATTTTCCCACTTAGTTCTGGCATTTGTTTCCCTGAGGTTGGCTAGTGGTGGGGGAGGTGAGCAGCAAATGGTGTGAGGGTAGGAAATTTCCTTCCAGCCAGTCCTGAGCATGGGTGAGGGCAGGAATGACTAAAATGGGTATCAACCGGCAATGCTCTAGAAAGGAGACATTCTCATTTCCCTTTCCACAGAAGGCGTAGATTTGTTGCTATACTGACGTATAAATGGACTAAAAAAAACCCCAGGAAGTTATAATCAGGGTTTCCAAAGCCAACTATGAAAACTTTGTCACTATCATCCACTCTCTAAGCAAAATAAAAATTGACATAAAAATATTCTCTTTTTCAGGAAATTTCTTATTATTTATAAGAAGTACAAATATCTTTGTAAATCTGAGTTTTTCTCCAAGGGTTAAAAATCATGGTTTAATAGTATTATAACATTGCTAAAATTTTATATTAAAATAGAAAACTGCTTTTAGCCAAGATGGAGTGAGAAGGATCAAACTTAGCCTCTGATCTGAAATTAACCCAAAAAACTCAGTCAAAATAGATAAGACCATGGTTTTCAAGGTATCAACATTAGGCAATGAAGCACAGGGATCCCTGAGCTGGAAAGTGAAGGAGATGATCAGCCAGTTTCCTGGAGTGACTTTCAAGACCGGGGAATGAGGCTGGGACCTTGTGGTTTCCCTAACTTGAGAAAATGGAGCTGGGGGCTCAGGGAGCCTTGTAACTCAGAGGTTACAAGGCAGTATGGCAGGAAGAACATCACTCCACTGAGAGGGCACTCTGGACACGTGCAGAGGCTCCCCTCGAGTTTTCATATGAGGGCATGACTGAGAAGGCCAGGGAAAAAAATTTCACAAAGGACTCCAGGGAATAATTCCTGTGAGCTCATGGTGGTTCAGAATCTGTTCCTGTTTTCATCAGTCAGAGTGGAAAAACCTCATAATTCATGAGGCAATAGGTTGAACACCTAAAAGGGTCTTGACTTGGTAGTTGGTAAAATTAGCTCTGGACTGATCCCTTGTTGGGACCTGCCTAACAAAACTGACAAACAAAACTCCTTCCAAGTAACATAGTTTTATTTAAGAATAAAAGCTTAAGAATAGTTACAGGAATATAAAAAATCCACTAGCCAACAAGGAAAATTTTAGAATGTCTGGCATCTAAAAGAATTCTCAGGCATGCAAATAAGTGGGGATATATAACCCATAATAAGGAGAGATGTGATCAATTGAAGCCCACAAGAAATGACACAGATGATTAACAGTTATTTGTAACTACATTCCATATGTTCGTGAAGCTAGCAGAACTGCTGAATATGTCAAGTAGAGACAAACCAGATTTTTTTAAAAAGGCCTAAATAAAAATTCTAGAGATTGAAAGCTCAAATGTCTAAGATAAAAAATACACAGAATGGGATTAAGAGTAGATTTAGACATGACATAAGGAAAGGTTTTAACATGAATGTTCAAAGCAGCATTACTCAGAGTAGCCCCAAACTGGACACAGCCCCAATGTCCATCCATTGATGAATGTAAACAAATTTGTTATATATACATGTAATGGAATATTATTCAGCCCAAACCGAGAATAAAATACTGATTCGTACTTTGACATGAATGAACCTCAAAGACATTATGCAACATCAAAGAAATCAATATAAAAGGCCCCATACTATACAATTCAATGTATATGTAATGTCCAGAATAAACAAATCCATTAAACAGAAAGTAGAATAGTGGCTGTCAGGGGCCCTATGAGCTGAAAATGGTCCCTAACTGACAGCCAGCAAGGAGGCAGACACCTGGGTCCTTCAACTGTAATGAAGTGGTTCTATCAATAACCTGAATGCATTTGAAAGTGGATTTTTTCCCTAGAGCCTCCAGTTAAGAACTTAGCCCAAATGACATCATGATTTCACCCTTGTGATACTCTCAACAGAAAACCCACCTACACCAGACCTAGGTGTCTAATCTACAGAACTGTGACCAGTAGAAGAAACAAATAGGTGTTATTATTTTCAAAAAGAAGAAGGAAAGGAAAATTAACAAATATACCATAAGAAAAACTCTCCAAAATGAAACACACAGAGAAAAATGACTGAAAGAAATGAAGAGTGTTGGAGTGTCTGTCAGTTCAAGATCTGCCTTCAGCTCAGGTCAAGATCCCAGGGTCTTGGGATTGAGTCCCATGTCAGACTCCCTGCTCAGCAGGAAGTTGGCTTCTCCCTCTTTCTCTCTATCCCTTCCCCTGGCTCATGCTCTCTCTCTTTCTCTAGGTCTTTCTCTCTCAAATAAATAAATTAATAAAACCTTAAAAAAAAATGAACACTGTTATCTTTGGACAGAAGCTGTGGTCAACTTCAAGGGGCCTAAAGTTTGTACAATTGGAGTCCCTGAAGAGGAGGGCTTAGGCCCAAACATTTCTGAAGAAATGATGGGCAACAATTTTCAAATTTTTATTCACAGATCTAAGAATCACAACAAACCTCAAGCACAAAACCAGGAAAAAGAAGATACCAAGGTGTAGTATAATCACATTGCTCAAAACCAGTGATTAAGAGAATACCTTCAGAAGAGCCAGAGTAGAAAAAGACAATTATGGACAGAGAAACAGAGATAAAGATAGCAGTGTGTTTTCACTGGACACCATTCAAACCAGGAGACAGCAAAACAACATCTTTAAATACTTCAGCCGGGAGGGAGGGGGAGGCTAACCTGAATTCTGAACAAAGTGACAGTACTTATGAGAAACGAAGGTAAAAAAAAAAAAAACAGAAAGATTCCACCACCAGAAAAGCTCCGCCACCAAGAAAGTCAAAGAAAATTCTTTAGATAGAAGAAAAATGATACCAGATGGAAATCTGGATCTGCATAAAGGAACAAAAAGCACCAGAAATGAGAACTATGTGAGTAAATCTAAAATAACATTTTTCTTTTCCTTTTTTTGAACTTCCCCAGATGAAAACTTATTAAATAAAACAAATCTTACTTAAATTAGTAAGTAAAATAAATTAGTAATATAAATTTAATATGTATGTTAATCTGTTTCCCTTTGAGATACTTTTTTGTTGTTGTTGTTCTCTTCTCATATTTAAAATTTAAACTTTATGGGCGCCTGGGTGGCTCAGTGGGTTAAGCCGCTGCCTTCGGCTCAGGTCATGATCTCAGGGTCCTGGGATCGAGTCCCGCATCGGGCTCTCTGCTCAGCAGGGAGCCTGCTTCCCTTCCTCTCTCTCTGCCTGCCTCTCTGCCTACTTGTGATCTCTGTCAAATAAATAAATAAAATCTTTAAAAAAAAATAAAATAAAATTTAAACTTTATTTAACTATATCCAATTTCATTTTTTGCTTTTTTCTGGATATTCCGATATTTTTTATTTGCCTTTAACTTGATCTAAGTGTTGCTTAACAACTTTTTAAAACTTTTTTTTTGCTGGAATATTTTAAAAAAATATTTCAGCTATTAATTTCTACAAGTAGTGTACTTAAATAATCTCTACTATTTCTGTTTACAATAAATATTAAGTCCTTTTTAGCTTGATAACTAGCTATTCTTTCTTTTTTTAAAAATAGCAATGGTTTATAAAGTTACTAGTTAGACACAATTTTTTGTTCTTTTGAAATTTAGTTATGATTCTTTTACTTGTATTTTTATTTTATTTAAATTCAAGTTAGTTAACATATAGAGTATTATTCGTTTCAAAGGTAGAATTTTGTGATTCATTAGTTGCATATAACACCTAGTGCTCATTACTTCAAGTGCCCTCCTTAATGCCTATCACCAATTACCCCACCCTCCCACCCATGTCCGCCCCCCCAGCAACCCTCAGTTTGTTCCCCAGAGTTAAGAGTCTCTGGGGAGCCTGCATGGCTCCGTCAGTTAAGCTTCAGCTCAGGTCATGATCTCAGGGTCCTGGGATCAAGCCCCAGGTTGGGTTCCCCACTGAATGGAGAGTCTGCTTGTCCCTTTCCCACTCCCTCTGCCCCTCCCCCCACTCATGCTTGCACTCTCTCTCTCAAATAAATAAGGTTTTTTTTTAAAGCGTCTCTTATGGTTTCCTCCATCCCTGTTTTTATCTTATTTTATTTTTCCTTCCTTTCCCCTATGTTCATCTGTTTTGTTTCTTAAATTCTGCATCTGAGTGAAATTATATGGTATTTGTCTTTCTCTGACTTATTTCACTTAGCATTATAGATGCTAGTTCCACCCGTGTCATTGCAAATAACAAGATTCCATTCTTTTAGTTGCCTGAGTAGAATTCCATTGTATATATATACCACATCTTCTTTATCCATTCATCTGTCAATGGACGTCTGGGCTATTTCCATATTTTAGCTATTGGGGTAACGGTTGCTATAAACCGTTGCTATAAACGGTTGCTATAAATTGGGGAGCATGTGTCTCTTTGAATCACTATTTTTGTATCCTTTGGATAAATACCCAGGAGTGCAATTGCTGGGGCATAGGGTAGCTCTGCTGCTTTTAACTTTTTGAGGAAGTTAACTTTTTAACTTTTTGAGGAAACCCCATACTGTTTTCCAGAGTGGCTGCACCAGTTTGCATTCCCACCAACAGTGTAAGAGGGTTCCCCTTTCTCCACATCCTCACCAATATCTGTTGTTTTCTGAGTTGTTAATTTTAGCCATTCTGACCTGTGTGAGGTGGTATCTCATTGTGGTTTTGATTTGTATTTCCCTGCTGATGAGTGATGTCGAGCATTTTTTCGTGTATCTCAGCCATTTGTATGTCTTCTTTGGAAAAATGTTCATATCTTCTACCACTTTCTTGACTGAATTTTTTGTTTTTTGGGTGTTGAGTGTGATGAGTTCTTTATAGATTTGGGATATTAGCTTTTTGTCTGTTATGTCATTTGCAAATATCTTCTCCCATTTGGTAAGTTGCCTTTTAGTTTTGTTGATTATTTCCTTTGCTGTGCAGAAGGTTTTTATCTTGACGAAGTCCCCAAAATTCATTTCTGCTTTCATTTCCTTTGCCTCCAGTGATGTGTCTCATAAGAAGTTGCTGTGGCTTAGATCAAAGAGGTTGCTGTCTGTGTTCTCCTATAGGATTTTGATGGAATCCTGTCTCACATTTAGCTCTTTCATCCATTTTGAATTTATTTTTGTGTTTGGTGTAAGAATGTGGTCCAGTTTCATTTTTCTGCATGCTGCTGTCCAGTTTTCTCAACATCATTTGTTGAAGGGACTCTTTTTTTCCCCTGGGGTGTTTCCTGCTTTGTTGAAGATTAGTTGACCATAGAGTTGAAGGTCCATTTCTGGGCTCTCTACTCTGTTCCACTGATCTATGTGTCTGTTTTTGTGTCAGTACCATACTGACTTGATGGTTACAGTTTGGAATAAAGCTTGAAGTCAGGGATCGTGATGCCTCCAGGTTGGTTTTCTTTTTCAACACTACTTTGGCTATTTGGGATCTTTTCTGGTTCTGTAAAAATTTTAGAGTTGTTTGTTCCAGCTCTGTGAAAAAAGGCTGGTGTTATTTTGATAAGGATTGCAGTGAACATGTAGACTCTTCAGGTAGTATAGACATTTTAACAATTTTTTTAAGATCTTTTTTATTTATTTGACAGATAGAGATCACAAGTAGGCAGAGAAGGAGGCAGAGAGAGAAAGAGAAGGAAGCAGGCTCCCTGCTGAGCGGGGCTCGATCCCAGGACCCTGGGATCATGACCTGAGCTGAAGGTAGAGGCTTGTTACACTGAGCTATCCAGGCACCCCAACAATATTTTTTCTTTCAATCCATGAGCATGGGATGTTTTTCCATTTCTTTGTGTCTTCCTCAATTCTTTCATAAATATTCTGTAGTTTTCAGAGTATAGATCTTTTACCTCTTTGGTTAGGTTTATTACTAGGTATCTTACGGTTTTTGGTATAATTGTAAATGGAATTGATTCCTCAATTTCTCTTTCTGTTGATTCATTATTGGTGTAAAGAAATGCAACAGACTTCTGTGCATTGGTTTTATATCCTGCGACTTTGCTGGATTCTTATATCAGTTCTAGCAATTTTTTAGAGGAGCCTTTTGGGTTTTCTACATAGAGTATCATGTCATCTGTGAAGACTGAAAGTTTGACTTTTTCTTTGCCAATTTGGATGTCTTTTATTTCTTTTTGTTGTCTGATGGCTGAGACTAAGACTTCCAGTATTGTGCTGAACAACAATGGTAAGAATGGACATCATATGGTTTCACTTACTTGTGGAGCATAAGGAATAACATGGAGGACATTAGGAGAAGGAAAGGAAAAGTGAATTGGAAGAAATCAGAGGGGGAGATGAACCATAAGAGACTGTGGACTCTGAGAAACAAACAGGGTTTTGGAAGGGAGGGGGGTGGGGGGATGGGTGAGCCTGATGGTGGGTATTAAGGAGGGCACGTATTGCATGGAGCACTGGGTGTGGTGTGTAAATAATGAGTCTTGAAACACTGAAAAAAATAAAATTAAATTAAGATGTTTAAAAAAAAGATAAAAAGATAACTTTAAAAAAAAAAAAAAAAAAAAAGGAATGGACATCCCTATCATGTTCTTGACCTTAGAGGAAAAACACTCAGTTTTTCTACACTGAGGATGATATTAGCGGAGGGTCTTTTGTATATGATCTTTATTATGTTGGGGTATGTTCCCTCCACCTCAGCTTTGTTGAGGGTTTTTATTATGTTAAGGATGCTGTATTTTCTCAAATGCTTTTTCTACATCTATTGAGAGGATCATGTGGTTCTTATCCTTTCTTCTATTAATATAGTGTATCATGTTGATTGATTTGTGGATGTTGAACCACCCCTGCAGCCCAGGAGTAAATCCCACTTTTTCGTGGTGAATAATCTTTTTAATGTACTGTTGGATCCAATTAGCTAGTATCTTGCTGAGAATTTTGCATCCATGTTCATCAAGGATATTGGTAAAAGACATTTTTCTTATTTAAATCTCCTTGAAAGAAAACAGCATTGATAACCAACAATGTAGTATAGGTTTATGGTGCACCTGGAAGGAAAGGGTTTGATAGCAGCACAGATGCCAGAAGGAGAGAGATGGAAGCATACAGTTGGAAGATTCTTAGAGTTAACCCTTGAACAACATGGGGATTAGGGCTAACGGCCCCACATACAGTTGAAAATCCATATATAACTTCTGGTGATTCCCCCAAAACGGAACTACTAGTAGCCTACTGTTGACTAGAAGCCTAACCAATGACATTGATTAACACATATTGTTTGATTGATTAACACATATTTTGTATGTTATATGTAGTAGATACTGTAATCTTACAATTAAGCAAGCTAGAGGAAAGAAAATGAAATTAAGAAAATCATAAGAAGGAGAAAATACATTTACAGTACTGTACTGTATTTACTGAAGAAAAAAAATCGGCATAAAAGTGGACCCATTCAGTTCAAGCCTATGTTGTTCAAGAGTCAACTGTACTATATGTGAAGTGATACAATATCACTTCAAGCCAGAATGTGAAAAGTTAAAGATAGAAACTATGAAGCCTAAAGCAACCATTAAAATAACCCAATAAGATACAGAGAGCTAATACATCAATAAAGGGAACAAATGGAATAATAAATATTCAGTTAATATAAAAGAAGGCAGTAAAATAAGGAAAAAAAAGAAAAAAGAACATGTGAATTGGATAGTAAATAATAGGAAGGTGGTAGACTTCATCCCAATCAAATCAATAACACAATATGTACACCAAAGGCAGAGCTTTCAGATGGGAGAAAAAATAAAAGAGCCATTTACATGCTGTAAGAAACCACCCTAAATATAAAGAAAAAAACAGATGAAAAGGAGAAGTATGGAAGGAGGTATGCCAAGCTGAACTAATGGAAAACTGGAGTACACAACTAATACAGAATAAAGTAGATTTCAGGGAAAAAAAATACTACCAGGAATAAAGAGCATCATTTCCTAATGATAAAGGGGGCAATTCATCAAAATGATAAGCAATCCTAAATGTTTATGTACCTAGTAGCAGAGCTTCAGAGCACAGGAGGCAGATAATGATAGAATCAAAACAAGAAACAGACAAGCCCACGATTACACTCTGAGATTTCAACAGCTTTTTCAGTTATGAATAGAACCTGTAGACAGAAAATCAGTAAGGATATAGAATACTTGAACTATGCCATTAGCCAACTTGACCTATGGCATCCATAGAACACTTCACACAGATACAGCAGAATAGACATTTTTCTTAAGTATGTATGAATCATTCACCAGGACAGACTTTGTTGTGACTCATAAAACATGTCTCATTAAATTTAAAAGTATTCAAGTCCTCCAAAGTATGTCCTCTAACCACAGTGGAATTAAATTAGAAATAAAATCAGAAAGGTCTCTGCCAAGTCCCAGATATCTGCAAACACAATTTGAAATAATCATGAGCAAAGAAGAAATCATAAAAGAAAATTTGAAAACAGTTTGAATCCAGTGAAGATGGAACCCAATATATCAAAGTTTGTGGACTATAGCTAAAGCAGTGAATAAAGGGAAATTTTTTTGTACTAAATGTACACATTAGAAAAGAAGAAAGATTTTGAACTAATGATATCAGCTAGCTAAACCCAGTTGAAGCCCAGTAAAAGAAATCAGGAGCCCAATGTGGAGCTCGATCCCAGGACCATGAGATCGTGACCTGAGCCGAAGGCAGATGCTTAACCAACTGAGCCACCTGGGTGCCCCAACTTTAAATCTTTCAGAAAGAAATTTCGAAGAAAATCTTTGTGACCTAGGGTGACACAAAAATTTTTTAGATAACTTCGAAAACCTGGTCTATAAAAGAAAAAGTATCAATTGGACTTCAGGAAACTTAAGAATGTGTACTCTTCAAAAGCACTGCTGGGAGAATGCAAAACAAGTGTGGGGTGAGATTGCAAATCATGTAGCTGAAAAAAAATTGTATCCAAAACACATAAAAACTCAAAATTCAACACAATGGGAAAACAGCCCAAGTAAAAATGCAAAATACTTGAATAGATATATATTTTTTAAGAGAGCAGGAGTGGAGGGGCTGGAGGGAGAGGGAGAGAGAGAATCCTAAGCAGGATCCTTGCCCAGCACAGTCTGAAGCAGGGCTCGATCTCACAACCCTGAGATTATGACCTGAGCTGATATCATTTAAGCAGACGCTTAACTGACTAAGCCACCCAGATGACCCTTGAATAGATATTTTATCCAAGAACATATACAGATGTCAAACAAACTAAAAAGATGTTCAACATCATAACACCATTAGTTATTAGGAAAATGCTGGTTAAAACCACAGACAATATCACTTCATACCTATTACAATGCCTTTAATTAATTTGGCCATACCAAATACTGGCAAAAATGTGGAGGAACTAGATCTCTCACACACTACTGTTGGGGATATAAAATGGTACAACCACCTTGGAAAACCTTTTAACATTTTTAAAAGTTTAAACAAATAACTGCCACATGACTTGGGCATTCCTCTCCTAGATGTTTACCAAGAGAAGCGAAAGCAGATGTCCCTATCAAGACTTGTACAAACATGCAGAGCAGCTTTATTTACAATAGCCAAATCCTTGGGGTAGAAACCCAAAGATCCCTAATGGGTCAATGGATAAATTGTGGTATCTGCACCCTGAAATTTTATTCACCAATAAAAAGGAATGGCCTACTCCAAGTAATCATGCTGAATAAAAGAAGCCAGAGAAAAGCAGAGCACATACTACGTGATTCCACTTATAGGAAATTTTAGAAAATGTAAACTAATGTATAGAGATAGAATGCACCTCCCTTTGGGGGGTGCAGAGGGATAGGAGGGCGGGATTACATAAGGATGCAAGGATACATTCTGGGATGACAGATATGTTTGCTATCTGGATTGTGGTGATAGTCTATGTGCATTCGTGTCAAAATGTATCAAATTGTATGTTTTACAAATGTGTGGTTTATTAATTATACCACAAGAAAGATTCTTTGAAACTGTAACACTGCACACTTCCCCTTGTTCAATATTTACTTGGTATAAATATCTTTCATGTTTAACCTTTCAATATTCTTCTATTTTAGGTGTATACTTTTTAGGCAGTCTAAAGCTAGATTTCACAGCATATACCATGCATTTAATAAATACTTTTTGACTGTTCAATAAGTGAATCTAGGCTGGTAATCTAAATCTTTGATTTAGCCTAGGGAATTTAGTTCATGGACCTTCATTATGACCTCTCTAAACTCATTTCTAAGGTCTTATTCTATTCTTTCAACTTCTCCCCTCTCCCTTCCTTCCTTTTATCCTTCTTCTTTCTTTTTCCTTTCTCCCCTTTTTGCCTTCACTTTCATTGACTGAAATATTTTTTTACCCCTCATTCTAACCTTTCCCCCTCTACTGGTTCAGAACTATATGCTCTCTTTTATTGATTATCCTAGAAATTTTAGCACATATAGTTTGACTTAACAAAGTTAAAAATTACCCAATACCTTTACTCTCTTCTCCCGGAATTGAAGGACCTTACTCGGTGGCTTATTTCCTTGAGCGTGTAATGATGTTTACATTTTATTCTGCTGTGTGCACACAAGTGCTACAGCGTGTTAAATTGAATTTTCAGACCACAGTGGCAGCATGGATTTTAGCTCTTAAGTTGAGGCACGGCGGATTGAGGGTGAGGAATCCCTAATAGAGAACTTGTCTCTCGTCCCTACCTTCTCTCAGAGCCAAAGATACAAGAGGCTAGGCTCGTCCTATGGGTGAATTTTCTTTTTCTTCCTTATTCACCCAGTGAGGGTGTGGCCCTTTGGAAATTTCAGATATATACATGGTCCTCCTCCCCCGCCAACCTCTCACCCTATTTAGGCACACAGTTTTGTCTTCTGACCCTCTAACGTGGGGCTTGGCTTCTTTCCTGTACATTTTCAATTAACCAGAAATATTAGCTAGTTCTCTATTCTCCAGGCTTTCTGGTTAATAGAGTAGTGACTAAGAATGCAGCTGTGGGATTCAGAGTGGCTGGGATCTGATTGAGTCTCTACTATTTATTTCCTGTGACTTTGGGCAAATTAATGAAAATCTCTGCACCTCCATTTCCTCGCATATAAAGGGAGAGGCAATAATCATGCCTGTCCCAGGTCTTGCAGGCATGGAATAAATTAATACATTTAAAGACCTTAGACCAGTACCCAGTGTCCTGGGCTACAGTAAGAACTCAAACAGTAACTGCTATTATTGCTACAATTTTTGTGCTTACAGAAAACATTCTGACGTTAGACTGCATTCTGTTCTACAAAGAGGTTAATGCCTCACAATATGAATTTTCACGATATGAATGATTTTCAACTCTCAAATGATGTTACCTAGTTTATTCATCTCTAAAGGTAAATAAATGCTTTCCATTGATGAAATCGCAAGTATTTGATATCTGTTGTTTCTCAATTTTTCTTCTTTTTAGAAAATATGATTATCTCTGGAGGTTAGATCTTCAAAGTCTGTTTTTCGATTATAAACTATTTCTACATGCTGTCGGAATAGCAGATACTCTTACACGAGAAGATTCTACTGCTTAAAAGTAGCACGGTAACATTTATTTTTTTCCCCCAACATGAACCAGATGATGATGCCAACAGCTGGTTCATTTCATCTCGAGTCAGAACACACCAGTGTAGTTACATCAAGCTCTGGAACATATCACACACATCACATGGGCTGGCACTGCTCTATTAATGACACATGAACCAAAGAAATTACAAGTCCAAGCCTTCTCCCCAAATGGCACTGATCACATTTCTTAAATACCTGGTGAATGAAGCTTGGTGGCTGAAGTCACAGCTCTCTTAGGAGATGAAACAGCAGGTTTGTTAACATCTTGATCTTTCTGTCCTTCTTTCTTTGATCCTAGACCAAGTTGAAAAAGAGAAAAAGAAGGAAAAGAGCTAGTTATAATTGAAATGTTAACACAAGTTGTTTGTGGCAAGGGAGCCTTCACAAAAGGCAAAGGGAACAAAGTAATATTTGGCTGATTTGTTGCTATGGTCACCACCCCCTGTGCTCCAGGGAGGACACACACATTTAGAGCAAAGGGAATTTCCTTGCAGTGGTCAGGGGAATCAGCACACTGGGGCCGCGTCTGACTTGATGAAAAACACCCCTGTCTCTGGGGGTCACTGCACCCCAATGACTCTGACAAACTATCTGGGAATTAAACTTGTATCGTCCTCAGCCACTAACTCAGCCTGCCCGCCTCTTCCTGCCCCAACACATTTTTCAGAAGACACAGATGGAAGCTGGAGCCGAACTCAGCTGCTAATGACTTCGGCATCCCTTAGACCCGAGCCACTGGGGACATGGTCTGCTTCTAATTAATTTCCATGCAGCTGGGCCACAGAAGTGACCTGGAGAGCCTCTGAGCTCTCTCAGCTGCAGCTGAGCCTTCGTGGGACCTGCTGGCAGAGCTGACCCCGGCAGAATGGGGTAACCTGAGCATAAGCAATATAAGGACATCATGTTCTTCTGTCTGGGAGCACAGCACCGTTTCCCTGTGTATGCGGGCCACGGACCCTCACCTTCACATCACCTTCGTCAGAAAGGCCAAGTACTGTGGATGGAGGAGTAGAGAAATAACCCAGACCTGGACATACCCAGACCTGCCTCCACAATTTATTATGTCATTTTAACAGTAAAGCTTGGGGATGGTTCCTGAGATACAGAACACGTCCCAGTTCCCACTCTCCAAAGCCTGCGACCTCATTCCTCTTCCAGAGCTAACTGCTGGTGGCGATTTGGTGGTTATTCTTCCAGACCTCTTTCTAGGTACTTACAAATATTATCTACACATATACAAACACGGGTGTTGACTAGCTAAATGAATCATATATGGCAATTTCTTTTTACCTATCCACACTTTTAAAGATCTTTTTCCTATCAGTGTATTTATAGATCTTTTGAAAGTGCCATGTATGAGTAGGCAAAAAATGCACTGTAATTTATTTCCCCACCGTCCTACTGATGAACATTTCGATTGTTTGCAAGTTTTAGCTATTTAGATAGCGACATGTGCTGTAACACACATTCTTCTACTTGTTTCTTTGCACACAGGGACCAGTATCTTTACAGGAAAAATACATACAAGTGTTTTTGCTGGATTAAGAGTCTGCTCATTTGCTGTATTGCTAGACACAGTCCGGCTGTCTTCCACAAGGAGCTACAAATTTATGATCCCAGACAGGAGTGCATGAGGCTAACACTTTCTGCATGCCTCATACCCTACTGACATCAAAGCCTCAATCATTTTCACTTTTGCCAGACAGTTAGAGTCTTTTCATATTGGTCATGTGCATTTCTTTGTTTGAAAATAGCCTAATTAAATCCTCTGCCTATTTTTCTTACTGATGTATTAGGAACCCTTCATGTATTCTGGATATTAATCCTTTCTTTGTCTGCTATATAAATTATATTTTCTAGCCTTTCACTATTTGAAATTTATCTATAGTATATTTCATTGTACTGTGATTTTAAATTTTAATATGTTCAAATATATCAATTTTCCCCTTTCTATAAAAGCACCATTATAGCTGATTTATCTGTATGTGTGCATATGGATATATGATGGTGGGGAGAGATTATTCCAGGAGTTTGGAGAGAGGGGCAGGTATGTGGATCCAACCTCCCCATCTTTCATTCTTTTCTGGCCTGACTGGGCTCCCATTCCCCCCACACCATCAGACCTGCCTCACTACCCTTTCATCCTTGCTCACCAGCTTTCTACTCATCCACCCACACGCCTGTCACCACCTCTGCTTTACTGCTTTTCAACAGACTCTTTTCGTCCCGTTGATTGAACCCTTCTAAAGCCTGAATTCTCTCTTGTATTTCTCCCCCATTGCTTTTTTCCTTCCTACTCTCAATATGCTTCACGGCATTTAGTTAACATACCCCCAGTCTTTCACATCACAGTAAGTGGCACCATCGTTCACTCACTGCGCTCAGGCCCCAACACTAGGAGTCATCTTGGTTTGTGTCTTTTCTCCCTACCCCTATTCAGCCCATTAGCAAAGCTCATTGTTTCTCCTCTGAGTACATCCCAGGGCTGCCCTCTTCCCTCCCCTCTGCTGCCTCTGCAGAGCCCAATGACACCACTTCCTTGTCTTCCCCCACAAGAGCCTCCTACCTGATTTACTGTTCCCACTCCTGTCCTCTGCAGCTTATTTTCCCACAGCAGCAGAATAATTATTTCAAATCTAAGTTAGAGCAATCTCCCAATCTTGAAATCCTCCTATCACCTCCCAAGATACTCAGAATGAACTGTAAACTCCTTGTCACATCTATGAGGCCCTGGAGACTGGCTCTAGCCAACAGAAATAGAAAATGAGCAGCTTGTATCTTGTAAAATATCCTAGTAACAATATTTAAAAAGTAAAAAGCGTAGTGAAATTAACCATAATAACATTTTTATTTCACCCAACATATTCGGTATCACTCTAACATCTGGCAGTGACCACATTTTGAGTTCTCAACAATGGCCCATGAACCCCCAGCCACCATACCGAGCAGCTCAGCCCCAGATGATCTGGTCTCCTGCCTACGCCACAGACACTGTGGTAGCTAACTTTATGTGTCCTCTGGACTGGGCCACGGGGGGACCAGACATTTGGTCAAACATAACTCTGGGTGTTTCTAGATTAGATTAAATTTAAATGGTAGACTGAAGAAAGCAGACTGCCCTATCCAATGGGAGTAGGCATCCTATGATCCGCTGAAGGCCTGAGCAGAACAAAAGGCTGGCTAAGAAGGAATGTTGCATGCTGGGACATCAGTCTTCTGACCTCGGACTGGAACTTACACCACCGGTTGTCTCTGGGTGTCTGGCTTGCCCACTGCAGACCAGGGGACTTCTCCACCTCCATAAACATGTGAGCCAATGCCTCCTAAGAAATCTCTTTTTATATATAAAGTATTTACTTATAATAACAGATTTTATATTACACAATACATAAATTATATATATTATAACATACATATTTTCTATATAGTCTGTCTCTCTATAAAATGTATCTCATGCACATGTATGCATATCCTACAGGTTCTGTTTCTCTGGAGAGCTCTAACACACAATTGGAATCACTCTGCCCCTGCTCACTCCCTCCGGCCATACTATAGTGCAGGCTGTGCTGAAGCCACGCCTCCTCCCATTCTCCATTCAGCTCCATTTAACTGGAGCTGCACAGAAGATGTTCCCTCTGCACAGAATATGTTCCCCTGAGACCTTGAGCACAGTTCATGCATCCATTCATTCAGGTCTCTGCACAAATGATAATCCTCAGAGAGGCCATGCCTGATACTACAGGTTAAACAGCCCTCCTGCCACCTGCCACTCTCCCCTATACTTGCTTCATTATTCTTCACGACATGTATTGTACCCGTAACACATGACACCCTCCTCTGTTTGTTTATGGTCTGCCTTCCCCACTGGATCGTGAGTGTCAACCCTAGGACCACACTCATCCTGACCCAGTGTGGTCATTCAGTCAATTCTGCCTCCTGTCCCCTCCTTCCCACTGGGCTTCTTTCAAGATGTCCTGTCCAGGCACATGGGGGCTTACAGAAGGCAGGAACCTGGGTCCTGAAAGCCATCACCTCACTCCACTGAAGCCAGACCCACCCTTCAGAGGACCCCATCTATGGCTCACTTTACTCTTCGCATCCCGCCTTCTGCTCAGATTTTAGGTATCAACAAATACGGAAAACTACTGAGACTCATGGGAGTTGAAATGTTAAAAGCCAAAAGTATGCATTAAACACATTACTTCAAAAGAAAATTAAACATGAATATTTATTCAATGTTTCAGTATTTTTTTTTCATCCTTCATGGAGTGCAATTTGGCTGCTTCTATCAAAAATTTAAATACTGATATACTTGACCTAGCAATTCTGCTCCTAGAGATCTCTCTTTGGAACCTCTAAGTGTTACCTTCCATGGCTGTTGGGGTTTTGCTGCTGTGCTTAAGGGAAAAGGTTATGTGCAATGAGACTTCATACGTTATTCACAATAATAAAGGAGAGTAAATCATCAAAATGCACACTGGGAAATGGTTAAATAAATGGTGGTATATCTATACCATGTACTTTTATGCAGCCATTAAAAAGAATGAAGTAGTTCTATATTGTACCAGCATGGAAGATGTCCGTGATGAAGAAAAGAGCTAGCTGTGGTCCCATTTTTATAACACAAGATATTATCTGTACTATACTTTATATAAGAAGATTTGAAACAAAGGCACCAAGTTGTTAATAATGGTTACCTCTGAGCAGTGGGATTAAGGAGATATTACTTTTTATTTTACCCTTTTTTATGATGACCACATATTACTTTTATAATGAGAAATAAACAATAAAAGGAGTGAAACCAAAACCAAAATGAAAATAATTTGTCTGATCCATGAAAGGATGAGGAGAGAAAATGAGCCTATGCAACTAATTCTGTAAGAACAACTTTGATGGAAGGTTTCCCAGTCCCCGCCCCCCCAGGAACACAGTGCTGCCTAGAAAACTCCTGCGTGGTTCTGGGAATTCTTGATGGCACAGAAAATTACAGCAATTAGTCAATGCTTTCCGTACTTTTTCCAGTTTTCTTGCCATCCAGACTCAGCCTTAATGATTCTGAAGTGGACTATGAGCTTTCACCTAACTCTAAGATGGCTGAGCATCTGGGAATGCCAGAGTGGATTGTGGTCTCATGATTTTCCTCCTGTCCCCCTGGATAGTCTCTCTCTCCTTCACTGCAGCTTCCTCCTTTGCCTGTACTGGAGGAAAGGTGCCCCAGGGTCTCAGTTTTCTCCCATCCACTCTTCTGGATGTTCTTGACGGGCTCAGCAGGCTTGCATCCCTAAGTTGCACATGCTGAAAACCAGGTAACCATGCCCCACCTGGAACGCATTTTCTTCTTCTCAAATAATTCATCTTCCTAGATTTTCTTTCCTGGTCAGTCATTCCCCTGGTCACTGAAACCAGAAGCCAGCAAGTCCTCTTTTCTGTGCTCCATCAGCCACTACTTGTCTGTCCCGTAAAGCAGCTCCTGAATCAGGCCTGGTCCCCATTCCCACTTTTTACCCTAGCTCAGTTCTCATCATTTCTCACTGGGACAGCTGGAAATATCTAAGTGATTTCTCAGTCCCCTCTCTCACCATCTTCATATTTACCTGGCTCATCCTTCTTACCAGTACCAGGATGATCTTTCTTAATCATTACCGAGGCCACATGATTTTCCTTTTAAAGCCTTTCTAAAGCTTTCCGTGGTCTTCAGTAGCAAGTCCCAACTCAACAGCATGGGGTACGCAAGCTCCAGAGTTCTGCTTGCTCTGCCATGGGCCCCTGCAGTGACAGTAATTTCCATGGGACATCCTGTCTTCACCTGGGCTGTTGTCTCTGGCTGGAGGACCAGATATCTCCTTCATCAGCTTTGGCCCATTCCTGATCATCCTCACATTCAGCTCACCTCTCTTCACTGAAGGCTTCTGTATTATTCCCCGTTGCCAGATGACTACAAACAAGTGGTTGAAAATAACACAAATGTCTTCTCTTACAGTTTTTGGAGGCCAGAAGCATGGAGTCAGCCTCACTGGGCTAAAGTCAGTGCACCAGCAGAGCTGATTCTTTCTGGAAGTTTCAGGGAAATATCCGTTTCCTTGTATTTTTTAGCTTCCAGATTTCCTTCGTGTGTGGCCGCCTCGACCATCAAGGCATAGCACTCCAATCTCTGCTTCCATCCTCACATCTCCTTCTCTAATGGCTCCCACCTTCTGCTTATCAGGACCCCGGTGATTACAGTGGGTCCATCCAGCTAATTCAGGATGGTCTCCCCATCTCAAGACACTTAACTTAAGCACAGTTGGAAAGCCTTAGTGGTCATGGAAGGTAAAAATCAGCGGTTCCAGTGACTAGGGCATTATTTAACCCATGATAATACCTTCTGTGTCTAACTGAATGAATAAATGAGGAAACTCTTTTTAACTCGCCAAAAGCGCACTAATTTCTTGGTCCTTCCTAGACTCCTGAGTCCTTATCACTTCTTTATGAAGCTTTCCTTAATTTCCTCAACTCCTCTTGAATATTTGTCTTTCCTTAAACCCTGTTCAGCCTTCCCTGTTTTCTTTCCCCTAGTGCAGACTACATACCTCTAGTGGATATCTCCTGTTTGGCCTGATCAGCTTCTTTTAAAGCACCCATGCTCGCATAAGGGGGACTAAATGGGGGGGGACTAACACTTCCCTCCTCATGGGCCATGTGATGTATGTGTTGCGCCGGGGCGGGGGGGGGGGTTGCACTGACACACATGGATCTGGAGGGGGGTCTGTGACCCAGGCCTGCCCAGTCAGAACTCTGCATCACGTTGGCGTGACAGACCGTCCTGGTTTGAGAAGGAAAACAAAACCCAGATTGAGATAATGAGAGCCTTTAACTTAGAAATTTTGCTGGAATTACTAGAAAAGTATTTTTTTCTGATAGATGCTGAATTGGTAGGATGTAAGCCTGAGCTTCCCTTGACTATCTCTGATTCCGTTTAGGAAGAGCCTTTGTGAGGCACCAGCCAAGAGAGGGGAACGTAGGGACAGGAGACAAAAAAAACAACAAAAAAACAAAAAAACAAAAAAATTCACGATGTCATTGTTTAAGGATCTGGGTACAGCCGTATCTCACATTAGTAATATCACCTGAAATTTTCAGTTACGTGATCCCAAATCCTTCTGACCTTTTGCATTCATTTTTGGCTAAGCCAGTTTGATTAGGTTTTGGGGACTTGCAACCAGGCAAGGCCTGAGAAGGTCCATTGGAGAAAATAGCTCCTTAACAGATCTGTATATGCTCATTTCTTATGGGCTCATAATTGGTCAAAGCTAATTCTTGTGTACCTCAGGCACCTGGAGACTCAAGAGCTATATAAAAGAACGTATGTATACAAAATCCAGAGCCCTGTTGTGCTTTTGGGGAGGAAGGAAGAAGGTGCCAGGAGGGGGAAGAAATGCCAGCCTCATTGGAATCAAAAGATAAGATCACAGTTTTGATTAGAAACCCTGTTACTGATCATATCCACCCCAAACAATGACTGTCCATTCAAATGGTCTTAAAGCATTAATGCCATACATAGAAAGCAGCAAAAGCCTCCCAAAGGTCTAAGTTGACGGCTTCTTCCTGGCAATCCCTATACAGTTGCTCAGGGGAAAAAAAAAGAAAAATAGTGTAAAAGCTCAGTTTCTCACGTGTATAAGACCCTCCACAGTGACATGAGTGACTATTGCAGCTGCAGGGAGAAGACCCATTTGGTGTTTTATTCCTGAGCTTGACATCATAAAAATAACTAACACCCCATTCATCATGGGTGCTTAAGGCAGAGACCACTAGCCAGGCTGCCTGGGAGTCATGAGAGTATGAGGAAGGCCGCCCAGCGGAGAATGATGGGCTTGCTCTGAGAATGAGGTTGGCATCTTAGAAACAAAATATGATGGCAAATGACAATGGGTCATTCAGAGCACCTTGAAATGGGGAAAAAAAGAGATTTAAGATAATGATTAGAAGAATGCTATATACGTTTTCATAAAACTCAATAAGCACGTTGAAAAAACTCAAAGGGGATTTTTACAGGCTCTGAACCTCACACATAAGAGGCCACATGTGCATGTGAGTCAATCTCAGTATAAGGAAGGAAAGATAGGAAACAAAAAAGGATAAAGAAATATACACAGCAATAGACTTTATCTCCCATCTGTCTGACATTCACACACTATGCACCTGTCAAAGCTGACCCACTCCCAGACAAGGAACATGAAAAACCATGGAAGGAAGGTGGAGAGGGGCCAGCAGAAAACTGAAATGCGAATGTGGCAACAATGCAAGTAATTGTTATAGAGCCAGTGTAACTGAAAAGAGGTAAATAGGAAAAAAACGAATGATGCAATCATGGAGCAGGGATTCTGATGTCACTTATAAGACAAATGGAATGTGGGAACATTTCAAGGGAAGATTTATAGAGTTTGAATAGAATCAAGCATAAAAACATTAGATAGGAATGTATCACATAATATATTCCCCCACCCCAGCCCCAACATACGTTTACTCATTCATTATTAAGCACCAAATACGCATCAGGCACTGTTCCAGTGAAAGTCAGTGGGATGAGCTGTCTTGGAGGTTATACTTTCGTTGAATGTACATATTCGTGTTTATAAATGCCGGGAACTAGCTTGCACTTGCTTCCACATATATTATCTCACTTTACCCCACTTCTAAACTCTGTTGCTGTTGCTGCTGGTATCATTACTTTGCAAATGAAGAAAGAGAACGTATGGAGGTTGTAACCTATCCCCGTTTACCTGTCCCTGGTTGAGCCAAGCTCTGAACCTGTGACTTCCTGCTGTCATTTTTATCCTACATTTCATTGCAATGGCCCCAGTGAGCCCTGAGACATAATGAATCCTATGGTCTAACTGCCCACCTGTACTCAGAAGCACAATGAAACCAGGTGAGTCTGACCCCGTGTGAAAATCTAACGGACGGTAGGATAGGGCCCAGGTGAGAATATTCAGAGCGGAGTCAGGGGAGAGGGCAGGAGCACGTAGATGCTGAAAGTCTTCTATTTGGGGCAGAGACTAAGAGACCTAAGTACAGCTCAAGACATTTGCTTTCTAAAGCTGGAGGCCAGTAAATCCCTACCTCCTTTCGACCCCATGACCCAGCCTGGTGTGGGTCTTTTTGCGTCCATAGTACTGGGCACTTGGTAGTTTTAGTCTGCAAACTCTCATCTTCTGGGTTCTGGGAAATTTCTTGAAGTGGTACTCGGGCAATTTCCTCCCTTCTGACTTCTCTGTTTCCCTTTTTATGGAACTCATATTATTTGTACTCCAAATTTATATCTGTCATTCAGTCAATCGATAGAATTAAGTACACACACACACACACACACATACATATACCCATCCTATACATAACTGTCTCTTTTGGGTTATCTCCCATGCACAGGACACTTAGTACACTCAAAATTGAACCTGTTACCTAACAAAATGTGTCAGTCCTGCCTCCTCTCAGTAAATGTGTTTTAGGGTTAAACCAGAAACGCCGCTTTCATCCTCATTTCCTCCCTTTTCCTCACTTCTTCGCATGTAATAAAATGCAAAATCCTGTGAAATATAAGCACATCTCTCTCTTAAATTTAGTCCACTTCTGTTTTCATAGTTACCACAACTTCATTCAGACCGGTGTCACTTCTCTCATGGAATTCTGAAGCAGCCTCCTTCAGCCTCTGGTCTCCAGATAGCTCTGCTCCTCCTTATCCTTCAGATCTCAACCTAGAGGTCTCTAGATGCTGCTGTCATGCTCTGTGGCCACGCCTTTATTATACTCTAGACCTTCTACCTGTCTACATTCCCCATTAGACAACACATTACAGGAGAATTACCCACTCAGTAAACACTCATAAACAAATGAGTTGGTATTATTCCTAACTAATTATGTTCTTCCTCTGGGGGAAATGAAATCAACCTTCAGATCTGACGGATTCCTGACATTTTGAAATCTCTTATTTTCTTCTTATTTCTTCTCCTGTACTTCTCTCTCCCTACCTAGTAAACGGGCATGTCCTAAGTGAGTAATGAGAAATCCCTTTACACACTGTTAGAAACAAAATGAATGAAGCTCTGAATGTGACAGATCTGTGGGAGGGAAACAACCAGCTCTCCTGGGGCATCACGATACTGCATGATCTCTTAGGTCCTGAGGAAATGTGAATAAGTCAGTTGCAGTGGGAAAAATACTTTGTATTTTTGAAACTATACAAACAGAGATTAGGGTTTTTTACTCATTGTGGCACTTTTAGTGAGGTGAGGCTTAATGAAAGGAATGGTCTGGATTATTTGTCTCATTCGACCTAAAGATTTACTTTCACATTAATTTGAAAGCATAATAAAATTGTGCTTTTCAGAGCTAACATCTTCTGCACATAAATAAAAGTTCCTAGCATGCTGTACTTAGAATTAAATAAGTACCCTCACGTTAGTATTCTGCTGTTTTACTCCACAGGCTTCAGCAGCCCTTTCTCATTTTCTGAACTATTTATTCCTTAAAAGATCCTTCACATTCCTTTATTCATTCATTCATCATATATTTATTGTGTGGCCCCACTGTACTTTATATGGTACTAGCTGCTGTAGATTCCAAGGTGAAAAGACAAAATCCTTCATCTAAAAGTCACCAATTAGTGGGACATGTAAATAAGTAATGACAAGAGAATGTAGCAAGTGCCAGCCTGGAGGCCTGAGTCAAGATTTCTCTCTGGGAGCTCCAAGGAGAAGCTGGGTAGGGTTTCCCCAAAGAAGGTTACTCTTGAGCTGAGATGGAAGTATGCAGAAGAATTGCCAAGAAAGAAAAGGTACAGTCAGGATGGGAACCATGTGCAAAGATACAAGAGGGTACGGGCCAGCCCACTCAAGGCCAGTAGGGTGGAGTCTGAGACTGGAAGCTTTAATTCTTGGGTCCAGCCTACCTTGTCTCTGGCCCTGCCAGCATCTCCCACTTCACTAGCAAGATGAATATTCTGTTTCCCTCCAGCATTTCTGAATTTCCCTGAAAATTCAATGCAAGGCTAAAAAATACCATGGTTGAGTTACATACTTAATATGCTACATATGTACTTATGTCCTTTTTTATAAATGTGAAATTATAAATGAGATTGAGGTTGCCAACGAATGGAATGATGACTAACGAAAAAAAAAACACACAAAGGAAACAGGAAGTTAAACTGTTACCGGCTGCTGCTGCATGGAGTTTAAGTTTTCTGACTAAGGAGACAGATCAAGACTCAGTCATCACATGTCAATAAATATTTAAATACGTTACTTCCATTTTTATAAAATGTTACATGTGCATTGTAGAAAAATGAGCAAATACACTTTTTTTTTCATTTCTGCCATTTCCTCACCTAACAGCAGCCACTATGAACCCACTGAAATGCATTATTTCAGACCACGTTATGTGTGTATATATATTTTTCTTAATATTATAATAGTTTCAAGCACTTTCTACTGTGAGACATACTACTTAGAACTTAGTCATACTGTTTAACAAGTAATTGAAAGCAACCACTCATGAAGTCGTCACATGGGTCAAGAACTGGAACATTCAGACATTACTGGCATCCAAAGCTCATCGCGTCTCAAGCTTCTTCCTTCTCACTCGAAGAAGCCACTGTCATGCTGGTTTTGGTCATGATTCCTTGCTCTTCTTCATAGTTTTGCTACTCCACATGCCTTCTTAAGCAATATCCTAAGTCTGCTAAGTCTTAAACTTTTTATCAGTGAGACCATACTGTAAATATTTTGCTGTCTTGCAATTTGTACTGAACGTTGACCATTGTAACATTCATGCAGCCCTAGTCCATGGTCACTGCAAAACAGTGATCTGTGGTGTGCATATATCACAGGGTAGCTGTTTGTTCTGATGGAAATTTGAGTTATAAGCAGTGCTCCTTTGAACATACTTGCATGTGTCTCCTGATATGTGTGTGTGTGCGCGCGCGCGTGTGTGTGTGCACGCATCCCTCATAGACTTACACACAGAATTCTTAAGTCAGGTACAACATTGTAGGGCAATGCTACAGTTTCCCAAAGTGGCTACGTCCATTTCCCTGTTTCCTGGATAGACTGAAGAGGAGCTTGTCATGTACTACATCTTCACCAACCCTAGGGAAGGTCAGATTTTAAAAGGTTGCTGTTCTGATGTGTGTACATCCCACTGTGATTTGAACTGCATCCTCCTGGTTACCGATGCAGTTCAACACCCTTTTCAGATATGTACGGGACATTTGCTTTTTTTCTTTTGTGGAATATTGGTCAAGTCCTTTGTTCCTTTTTTGCCTGCTTTGTTTTGCACTGACTTGTACGAGTTCCAATATAATTTTGTAACCTTTTAAAAAGAACTTAATATGTTAAGATCATCTTTCATGAGAATATTCATCTACAATATTTTTCAAATGGAAACTATTACTAATTTTGTAGCTTAACTCAAAATTGAGAGATAGACATTCTAAAACCAGGAAATGTGGTTAAAAATACCAATTATTTTAGGGGCACCTGGGTGGCTCAGTAGGTTAAGCCTCTGCCTTTGGCTTGGGTCATGATCTCAGGATCCTGGGATTGAGCCCTGCATCGGGCTCTCTGCTCAGTGGAGAGCCTGCTTCCCCCTCCCTCTCTCTGCCTGCCTCTCTGCCTGTTTGTGATCTCTCTGTCAAATAAATTAAAAAATCTTAAAACAAATTATTTTGAAGTTGGAAAAAAAGAAAAAGAAGTTGGAGTTGGAAGTAGGAAGAAGACATAATGGGGAGGAGGTTGTATTTTACATTAGCATATCTGTTTAGGGCCCTGATGCTCACCTCTATTGTTTGCTTAGTTGTGTGACCTCAGGCAAGTTTCTTAAACTCTCTGAGCCTTGTTTCCTCAGGTGTAAAATGGGAAATAATAACCGTAGCCTCCAACACTAGGGAAGAATACAATGGTATAGTGCCTTAAAAGTGTTTACCATAATGCCAGGCACTTTTAAGCACGCCAAAAAACAGTACTTACTAACAGTACTAACAAGTTAATACTTAATTATTATAGGTATTTGTCTAGAATCTATAGATTATAAGCACTGTACTGGTGTATGAAATCATTAGTGAATGAGGTTGCTGTTATTCCCTTTTCTCCAGTGAGATATCCAAGGTCAGAAGGGTTCAATAATTAAGTCAAGGTCACATAGCTATTAGAAGTGTGACCACAACCGGAATCTGCATCTAACTTCAAAACTTATTCCCTAGTTCCTCTGCTGTCCAAATTCTACATGATAGAAATTTACTGTAGTTTATTAATAAAGTTGTTCCATTCACTGGAAAAATTACATGGAGAAAGAAATGTCTAAGGTGGCTTTCATTTTTTTAAAACCTAAAGAGGTATAGCCAGTTAAAAAAAAAAAAGATCAAATTTTAAAATTTCAAATAAAGGTCCTAGAATTCCACCCCCACCCCCACCCCAGGTCATGTGCAAAAACGTGCTGCGTGCTGGCAGCCAGAGCAGGCTGGTCCTCTGGTGGATGGTGTTGGTCACAGCTGCCATGTGAAGGGGGCCACTCACTGTCAGAATTACCCAGAACCAGGGCTACAAAATGGGCACCAGGTGCAAGTGAGAGCTTTGCAGTCTGCTGTCCAGGCTTGAATTCAACCTTGACCTCTGGTTTTGTTGCTTTGGGCAAATTACTTGATTTCTCTATTCCAGCTTCCTAATCTAGAAAATAGGATTAAGAAGAGTACCTATGTATCATAGGTTATCTATGAGAAATGAGATGATGGGTATGGCTAAGTATACAGTAAGTACTCAACAAGCGCTGACAGTTATTATCATGGTTGCTCATCACTGAGCCTCACCTCGGTTTGACCTGTATGATATTGAACCCGTTGTCCCAGCTCAGATCCACAGCATGACTTTGTGATGTTGGTTTAAGTTGCACATATTGAATAATCAGGCATTCTACTCTATCCTTTCCCCAGCTCTCTCCTGCCAGGTAGACTGCTCAAGAGGCAGAGTTTCTTCTGGGCCAGAGGACTCTGTATTTCAGAGTCCTATCTCCGGTGGCCATTACTGGCTTCTCACCTACAATATGGGGCCCAGGTAACCTCAGGGAAGCCATAAATAAATGAGATGACACATGGTTACCAGCAAATTACTTTTCTTTATCTGATACAAGCATAGTTCTAACCACATTTAGGTTTCTTGGGGTCTCATCTTTCCTCTAAGCCCTTATATAACAAATACGGCTTCCTTCTTAAGAGGAATTCTACTTGATCTTCTTGTGATACTATATATTCTAAAGTCCTACATCTTAATCAATGTCATATTTAACCAACCAATCTTCCAATAGATAAATGAATGTAGGATGTTAGAAAAAGAAGAGGCTTTGGAGGAAGACCTCAACTAAAATCTTGAGTTGGCTACATAGTAACTCTGACACTGGGAAAGTCACCTTTCATCATTTTTAAGAAATGAGGAAAGAGATACCCCACAGTACTGCTCCTGTGTTTAGGAAGAGCATGAGTTTAAGGCAATTAGGGCAGAGTCTAGTACTTAATACTAGGCAATAAATTGTAGAGATCATATTCATGATGATGGTGGTGGTCATCAAGATGGTCAAGACTTAGGCTAGTGGAGGACTCATCATAGCTAAGCAATCAATACATGGTCATCTTGAATGAGAATCAGATGTCTGGAAAGTGATTGGGAGAAGCAGGGCAAGGAGAAAGGCATCATAGAGAGAACAGTTTGAATGAGGAAAAGCACAGAGACATAAAGTGCTTTGGCTTATTCAGGGAACCAGCAGTGTAATGTGGTGTCATGGAAAAAAGAAGGCTAAAGTGTTAGGCAGGCACACTCAGGAAGGGCCTGTGCCAGGCCCAGTGACACCATACCCCACAGGGTTAATGAGTTTAAAACGGTCACTAGTAAGACCTCCATGGACCTCCCCCTTCTTCTTCAGAGGAACATTAACCCTATCTTTTAAAGGAATGGGAATGAATGGGAAGAACTCTGGCTGGCCTAGACCCGTGGCCTCAACCACTGGTGGCCAGATGGACCACAGGGTGTCTGACAGTTACCTCTGCCTCATTATAATATTAAAATCTCCACCCAAGAAAGAGTATAAAACTCATTAACATAACATGATGCACGTATAGATGTGTTTCCTAAGTATGCATGTACCACCTTATGGCTACCTCTACATGCAAGGACAAGACTCCACTTTCTAAATATTTATCCTAACCATAAACAAAAGAAACGCACTCGCCCCACTTGGGGAGTCATGGCTTTGTAAGTTATTCCCTTCAACCTCATTTGCTGCAAGTAAAATTTACTTTGTGGCCCAACTCCACCTGGAGTAGTCTCTGCCTATAGCTCACCGAGGAGCAAAGTCAAGTTCGTTGGGTTACACACAGAGTCTGGATCTGTGCCTAGAAGTAGGGGGGACCCACTCAAAGGTCCTAAGCAGGGGAGAAACAGGATAAAATCTGTGTTTAGAAAGGTGAAAGGCTGCTGGTAGCAGTTCGGGAGAGTGACAGGGAGGAATTTAGATGCCTATGGGCTAGGCTGGTTGGGTGATTATTGATTAGCAAAGTGTGGGGCCCAAAGCAGTTTAAATACAAATATGCTGATTAATGGATTAAAAATAAAAGATCTGAACACTTTGTAATGTCCAAGAAGTATGCCATTCTTCTTCAGTTATATTAGAAAATGGATGACTGGCATTTGTCTCTTTCTTATATTTGCATTTTTTTCTACTCCCCATGAAGATCATAATTAGTATGAGGCAGTTCACCAATGTAAGCTAGCCAGTAGAATACACAAATCTAGAGAAAAATGGAAAGTCTTAAACACTGACATGTAATTAAAAGTTCCACGTTCGGGGCGCCTGGGTGGCTCAGTGGGTTGAGCCGCTGCCTTCGGCTCAGGTCATGATCTCAGGGTCCTGGGATCGAGCCCCGCATCGGGCTCTCTGCTCAGCAGGGAGCCTGCTTCCTCCTCTCTCTCTGCCTGCCTCTCTGCCTGCTTGTGATCTCTCTCTGTCAAATAAATAAAATCTTTTAAAAAATAAATAAATAAATAAATAAAAAATAAAAGTTCCACATTCATCGTGCTAAGAGATCTCACGACATTATGGTAGTGATTTGCATAACAACACATTTAAAGCACAGAAGGCAGAGTTGTGAAACACATAAATGTCAGAAATCACAATGGAAAACGCAGCTCTTGGAAAGACCATTTGCATTCATTACTGCTGGGCCAGCTCCCGCAGCTCTTCGAGGTTGACAAGCAGAGTGGCCAAAATACCAGGTGCGTAACCTTTTAGATACGTGCATATACTCTTAAACGAAAGTTGGGGTTTTGTGCCCTACTTTTGAGCATCCACCACAAAACAAAAGGTTTCACACCAGCCCGCAGGGTGGCTTAATAGTGAGATGAGTTGTGGCATTTTATAAAGTCTCCTCTGGGACCATAGGTTGTCCCCTAATGCTTCCTAAATCGCCTATAATAGTCTTCTTGTTTTCATGAAGGAATTTGAAAGACAGCCAAGGAAGACAAATATTTCTTTCCCCTTATGGGATCATTCTATGGCATTTAATCAATTATAATTAGTAAACAACACTCTAGCCCACTAAACTGTCAATAGTGGATGAGGTCATCAAGAGTTCTAAATCCAAGTACCCTAACAACAACAACAACAACAACAACAACAAAAATGAAACCACCCCAAGGAACCGCTTAAGGGACAATTTTTGCGTAATGATTAAAACCAAGGTGGCCTCAGCAATAAAATCAAAGATGTTGAAGCAGTTGCAAATTTGCTGTGTCATTGCTTTTCAATTTCAGTTCTAATTGTTAGCAGCCCTAGTCCACGATTTTGAGGGGAGCGCGCCTCAGGAACCCTAACACTGACAAAGATGAAATTGCTATGTTTCACCTGCATGGAATGCTGTTCCCCACCACTGCTGTCTGCCACCTTCTACTGATCCTTTAGGTATGTGTCTGTGTGTTTTCAGCACACTACGTTATCTATATAATATGCGTTCATTGTACACTCATTCCCCTTTCACGGCATAAGTATAATTAAATAATTTAGCATGGAAGTACACACTCTATGTTTTTCTCTTATACCCTCAGATCCCCAGGGACAAAGACTGCCTGTCTCATATATCATGATTTCCCCAAGAATCCAGTACAGCACTCAACTCAAAGGGCTCAGTAAATATTTGTTGAGAGAGCAGATGCTCACCAACCAAATTCCACCTGTCCTCACCCCCCAGATGACTGTGAGTTGACGCCAATGTCAGAACTTGTGATTAACAGCACTTCTTGGCCTGCTGTGAGGGGCTAGGAACCTCCCCACTGCCGGCCAGGAAGAGCAGCAAACAGTTCTTCTAGGACACCCAGCAATGATGAAGCAGACAGTCCCTCTTTCCAGACATTCCATGCGTCAACCCCAAGGTGTTTTTCTGTCTCTGTGACCTCATGCAAACGAATGGTCTCAAATTTATTGTTTTTATTTTTCTCCATTAAAGATTCTTTCTAAACACTTCTCCTCTGCTCTACACTCCTCTACCCCAACCTACTGCAGCTCCCCTGTTGGCTTCACAATGACAAATATGTTGAAGCTGTGTTTGCAATGGAGACTCAGCCTCAGGGAGAACACAGTCAACACAATACAATAACATGGTCTATACTGAAGAGCCCAACACAGCTTAATTGCTTTGAACTTGCCTCCTTCAGGCGCCACTCCTGGGAGGTTTCCGAACACTCCTGAGTCAACATGAGCTTCCATATTGTGAGGTGCCATGACTCGTTCACTCTCAGAAAAATGACATGTTCGTGGAGCTACTTCTTTTAAAAGAGCATATATCACAGGCTACAGTAAGAACAATCCTCAAATCTTCTAGAACTAAGATTCCAGTAGCAGCTGAAGTGATCCTTTCACCTGCCCTGTTTTTTTCCTAAAGCAGAATATCTTATTTCAGCAAGCTCTTCCTCAACCTCTTCATTTAAGATGTGCTCAGAAAAGAGAAGTAATATTTGGCCAGACTGGAGGGATGGTGGGAGCATCTGGGTGAGTAGCTCTCTCTGGCCCACATGCATATCGAAGGCTCAGTAAACACACACTATAAGAACGTGGACAAAATACTTAGATTTTTAAATGATAGTCTCCCTGGAAATACTTAAACTTGTGGAATTTAATTCAGAAATAACAGTCTGCTTTTAAAATCATAAAATGGAATTTTCATAATACAAGTGGAGTTTCTGTAGCTTGCAGAGTAACACCTCAGTATTCCCAGACATTTTTCCCCTCAGACAACAAGCTACCAACTGTTCCTTTTCTATATAACAACAGGAAATCCTTCCATACCTTAGGCTGAATAAAGTAATTTTATTTTCTATAATATATCATGTCAACAACAGAATCAGAATGCATATTGACCAAGAAGTAATCGATCTTCAGATCAATATTTTCAACTGAAAGTATTTTCCTCTTTGCTACAACAATTGCAAACCAGTTTGAAGAGTCAACGAGTGAAGTTATTGATGTAAAATTATAGGGATCAAGGCACTGTTGAGATTTTGTATTTGAAATGAACCAGAGAAAAACTTTTCATGAGAATTTTGAGAAAAAAGGACTATTGAAAAACCAAGGCTACATTTCTAAAACTCTCAGGAACCTAACTTTTGCATACTCATTGATAAGATATTCATTTTTTTTTTTAAATCATGAGCATTCAATCTACAACTTGCTTTTGTCATTGCACTGATGTCTATGAAGTAATGATCATGATTAACTTAACAGGAAGACAATATTATGGGAGTGGGTCATATTTTACAGCTCCAACCATATTTAGTACAGCGCACTAGCTCACAGCCTATGTCTGAAAACCCAGGGAAGGAAGGGCATGGGTAGACCATAGAATTATTGTAGCAGGGTTGCCTAGGTGGCTCAGTTGTTAAGTGTCTGCCTTCAGTTCAGGTCATGATCCCAGGGTCCTCAGGTCGAGCCCCTCATTGGGCTCCCTGCTCGACAGAAGCCCGCTTCTCCTCCTCCCAATCCCCCTGCTTGTGTTCCCTCTCTCGCTATCTCTCTCTCTCTCTGTCAAATAAGTAAAATCTTAAAAAAACAAAACAAAACAGAATTATTGTAGCAGGTCTGAGAAACTCTATGGGAGGTCACTAGCATTGTCCTACAAAGAAGAACTCAAGTCTCTAAGATGTAATTTTCAATGGTAGTTATTTCAATAAAATGTAATTAACTGGAGTAAGACTATTTAAGGAGCATGGCACAGAGGTTAAGTATGCAGGTTTCAAAGTCAGACAGATCTAGCCTGATTCCCACTCTACTATACAGAAGTTATATGACCGTGGGTGGGAGGTGGTTATTTACTATTTCAAACCTCAGTTCTAGAATTAAGTGAGGCAGAGTATATCAACCCCTAACCATCCTGCATGGTACATAGAGGATGCTTGATAAATAGATCTTTAAAAAGGAACAAAAGAACAGAAAAAAAAAAAAAGGACTTAAAAAACAATTTTGTTACTTATATGCTTGGTATCTGAAACATTCTGCATCCTTCCAATCAGCAACAGAATACTGCACTTAAAACAAATTAATGTCAACTTCTTTGCCATCATAAATTAAACTGAGACAACTCTCCCTTGGGAGAACCAGACTATGCATATGCTAGCCATTTCCTTCTATGGCTTCTCTAAACTCTTGCTTATTGAGGAAGATTCCATAAAGGCACTCCTAGATCATATTATTTTAGTTTCAATTAAAAAAATCTCTTCAAACAATTCCTATTTAATATTGTATCATTGATTTAATTGACTTATGGCTATAAGAAATAGCTACTAGTCAAAATATGTCATGTGTAAAGCCATATTCCAGTGAGACTCAGTATTCCCACTTTTAGGAACCTATCGTAAGAACACACATGCATGGGAATGGATTCATGTAGCAGACTTGGACTGCTCAAACACTGCCCATTCTCAGGAAGGGCCTGTCTTAATAGACTGGCCCTTGGCCAGCTCCTGCAAGCGGAGCCTTTGGAATGTTCTGACTGATAAAGTGTTCTCTAAGCCTTCATGAAGCCTTGAGTCACACTCTGACCAGTTTGCCTAGATGGTTTGCACATTCAGCAGGTGGTACATCTCTGTGACTGACCCATAATAAAATCCCTGTACAATCAGGCTCAGGTGCTATGCTATTACACATCACTGTGGGAGCAATTAAACACATCCGTGATATTCCACTGAAGGGATTCTTGGAAGCTTGTGTCTGGTTTCTTCTGAACTTTGCCCCATGAATTTTCTCCCTTTGCTTTTTCTTCTCTCCTCTCCCCTGCCCTCCCGTCCCCTCTTTTCTTTTCTTTTTTCTTTTCTTTTCTTTCTTTCTTTCCTTCCTTCCTTCTTTCTTTCTTCTCTGGATCCTTTCACTGCTATAAATTGTAACAAGAAATAAAGCAACCTCTGGGTCCAGTGAGTACTTCTAGGAAATCATCAAGCCCTCGGGGGTCCTGACAAACCCAACAAAATGTGTTTTTGCAAAATAAGTTTATTGCAATTAATTGTTTCATGATATTGAAACACTGAACACAATTTAAATGAACAGGAGATAAAACAGTTCTACAAATTAGGGTAAATCAATATAAAGTTTTTGTAATATCACTAAAAGCAGCATTTTCATATATTTATCATGACATTGCAAAATGCTTGGGATATAGTTACCTGAAAAAAAGCAAGATCCAGAATGATATATAAAGCTTCAATCTAAGTATGAAAAATTTCCCTACCTGTACAGAAAAAGACTGGAAGGAACTATGCTCATACATATTAGAGGCTATTCATGGACAATGAAGTTATGAAATATTTTATTGCTTCCTTTTTTCTATATTCTTTATGCTTTCTCCTCAGAGCAAATTATTATCCTATTGTTTACTGAGTTATTTTTATATATTTCAGTGCCAAATGAAACACATGTATGGAAAAGTTCTAACAATAGCGAAAGAAGATTAAAAGCGAAAAATGAAAATTTTCTTCTTATTACAACTTCTCCTTTGTTGGATACCACTCTGCTAATAGCTGTTAATGACTTAAATGATACTTTCTACACTTTTTCTATAAATACGCAAAAAAAGCATAGATCAAAAAGATCTATTTTTAGTTTGGGTTTGGCAAAAAAGGGATTATCTGCAGCTTTTTTTCCTTTAACAACATACTATGGACATCTTTCCATATACAACTGTCTCATTCTGTTGAAAGATTACATAACAGTCTAGTGAATTTATGTATCATAGCTTATTTAAATATTTTGATACTGACAAATATTTAGATTGTTTCCAGTTTTTTAGTATTATAATCAATGTTGCAAAAAAAGTGCCTGTACTTACATCATTGCTGCCTAAGCAAGAATTTTCATGTGAGAGATTCCCAGAAGTATAAACATTGGGTTACACATTATATACACTTAAATCTTCATGGATGACAAACTGCCCTCTAAAAGTTTATACAAATTTATATTCCTATTAATGCTACTATAGTGTTCATTTGCCATATTTTTACTAATGCTGGTTATAATAAACCTTTTTAATTTTTTCTAATCCAAATGAAAATGATGGTATGTCACTAAAAAAAAAAAAACACTAAATGTATTTAGTTACTAATGTTTTTGAACATCTTTTCATATGTTAATGGCTATTATTTTGTACTTCTACTGTGTGAACTGCCCATTCATATCTTCTACCTATTTTTTCCAATTGAGTACTATTTTTCCTATTTGTTTTCATGTAACACTTTCTTGCAACATTTTCATTCAGTTTATCTTCTTAATTCCACGATGCCTTTCATTGTAGAAATAATTATTGAAATAATTATACAAACATAATTAAGTTTTTACATAGTTAAATCTATCAGTTTTTAAACATTTCTAGGTTTCTTTCTTTCTTTTTTTTTTTTTTTTTTAAGATTTTACTTATTTGTCAGAGAGAGTGTAGTGAGCACAAGTAGGGGGAGCAGTGGGTAGAGGGAGAAGCAGCCTCCCCTCTGAGCTAGGAGCTCAATGAGGGACTTGATTCTAGGACCCTGGGATCATGACCCGAGCCGAAGGCTGACGCTTTACCAAATGAGCCACACAGGCCTCCCTCCAGGTTTCATATCATGTTTAGAAACGCTTTCCCTATTCCAAAATTTTAAAACTACCTTTTAATTATTTTATTGTCAGAATAGCTATATTTAAGACAAAGTTGTCACTATGTTGTTCAACATACACATTTTTTAATTCACAGAAGTAACTCTTAAAATCTTAAAAATTTGGACTAAGAAATAAGCTTCTCTCTTCTGAAGAAGTGACATGATCCCTCCACCCTATTTTTGGTTTTGTTTTTGTTTTCATCCCAGATTGTTTCTTCTTTTGCTCTTGTAGTCAGGAAACTCTGGGCCTAGTTTTATCAGGATTTTCTTTTTTTATTAATTGGAGTTTTATCCTTGAATCTGTGTTATTCTGTGCCCTTCACTGAATGCTACATTGGATCTTTTCTGAGGTTAGAAAGCAGTTAAATTATAAATAAATTAGAAAATGATTAAAGAAATAACAAAGGGAAAGTGATTACATGAATAAATAATAAAAATCTATTATATTTAATTTAAACTTTTTCAGGTCATTGTTCTTAATCCACTTTACTATGAATTCTTGGTCTGCTAGAATTAACTGGAATCCTACTGATAAGATTATGATCTCTTGCTATCACTCTATTTATTAGTTCATAATTGTTTACCTTATTGTGAGCTTTTTAAAAACTAGAACCATTTTAATTATCCCTGAATCCAAGTCACCCTATGGCTTAAAATAAGCACTTTGATGTTTCTTGAATGAAAGAACCAGAAAAAATTCACTCACACAAAAAAAGCTCACATCAGAAATCTAGTTTAAAGACTACAGTTGAAGTACTCTCTGGGTTTGTTCTATTGTGGGTACGTGTTGTATCTACAATTGTGGATGACAGTAATTGAGCAGATGCCCTAAAGATACAAGAGTTCTGCCATCATTAGCCTGTAATCACCAAGGGAAAGAAGCAAAACACTGTAGGTTAGAAATGTTTCCAATAACATGGGTTAAAACAAGGGTTGGCATTATCTAAGTAATTAAAAAACCCAAACCCCTTGCAGTCCCAAGAAATCCAATTATTTGGGATTTAATTGTAATCTGTATGCCCACCTTCTGCTTTTTAAGTAGCAGATGACACAAGGCAATGTGAAAGCTGATTTTGTTTCCAAAACTAGATTTTATTTAACTTAGACATCCAAACCAATGGAATAAAGGCAAAGCTAAAATTTAGTGATAAATTTTTTCTTTTACCAATTTATTGTTTCATATCCTGAGTCTTGGTTTGCTTATCTGTCACTTGTAAAATAATACTTTTCTCCCTACCTCTCAGAGTTTTAAGGACAAAATTAGATTTAGTACATTAAAGTGTATTTATAAAGTAATGCAAAGTAGAAGAGAATTCCTGTTATCAAGATCACATGGCTTTCAAAAATCTCTCATGTGGTTGAAATATTTAAAAAACTAATGAAATTTTATGGGCCTCAATACTGTCGCTTCCTTTCTTTCTCTCCTTCACACCTGATGTATGATTTCCATTTAACTGGACTTCAACTAAAACAACCACTCTTTCAACACATTTTGCTATATTATTACATAATACCTTCAGTATATACTAGAGATGCTAGTCTAGTCAGTTTCATGTATTCTATTGATCAGCTTCAACAATGTGTAATATACAGTGTTGTTTCATGTTCTATAAACACACTCACTCCACCTGCCATCATCCTGAGTTACTTCGAAGTAAATCTCAGAGAGCCTATCATTTCATGTGTGAATGTTTAAAATACGACTTTTTAAAAACATAACCACAATTACCACATCATCCTTAAAATACTAGCAGTAGATTTACATTTCCTCAGTTATCTTCAAACAAAGTTTTTTGGGCATGTTTATTTGAACTGAGATGCAAAATAAGATCCATATTTTGCAGTCCCCCTCCGTCTCTTTTTACCCCCCAAATTGTTTCTTGCTTCTTGTTTTTTACAATTTTTGTTGTTGTGTAAATCAGTTGTTTTGTCCTATCCCATTTCCCACCATCAGGGTCTGCTAATTCTATTTCCATGGTGCTATTTAATATGCTTCTCTGCCCTCGTGTTTCCAGTAAACTAGTATTTAGATCTAGAAGCTAGTTCAGATACATTTTGCCCCCAAAACTAATTTACAATGTATAGATTTTCATCAGTACAGTTTATAACACCCAACTGTATCTTTCAATTGTATCTTTTATTACCTTCATCCCTGATTCACTAGCAGCTGTGAAAAGATATGCTATCCTATCTTGTTAACCAGAATACTTTTATAAGAGAAACTTCCCTTTATTAACTATTTGGTTGTCTTGAGGTACAGACCGAACAGAAGCTGAAATGTTCTATTATTTTCCTTATCTACCAGCTTTCTAAAATAACAGGTGGTTTCCAAGCATTCTCCAAAGTGACGAGTTTCTGCCTATCTTTTGTATCATTATGCCCTTGTGGATATACATATATCTTGGTGAATATTAATCTGCTGCAGCTGTTATCTTATTGCTACTCAAACTTTTTTTTTTTTTAAACCAGTAGGAGCTTATTCGGTTTGACACTTGAGTCCTTTTGAGAGAACTCTAGCAGTCTTTGAATTCTTCTTGGCTTTCTGGAAAGGAAAGATGCTCTACAGGTCCCCGCAGAAGCAGGCATTTTTTCAAGGACCCCTGTCTCCCTCTACTGGGAAATGTATTTAGAGATCATAGTCTGGGCACTGTTTGTGCCCTTTATTCTTCCTAGTCTATTTTTGGAAAAGATTCCTACAGGTGGGACTGCTAAGTCAAAGAACAAAAATGCTCATGCGATTTTATTAGATAATGCCAAATTCCCTGCATAAGACGCGTCTTACGTTGTATCCCACCCGTGACGTATGAGGGTGCCTCTTTCTCTGCAGCTTCCCAACAGCAGATGTTTTCAATCTTCTGGAATTTTGCCAATCTACTAAGTGACATATTGCAGTCCATTGTAGATTTACTTTACATTGTTCTTATTATGAGTGAGGTAGATTACCTTTTCTATTTTTTTTTAAAGTTTTATTTATTTGAGAGGACAGAGAAAGAGCACAAGCAGGGGAAGGGGCAGGAGGGGTGGGAGAAGCAGACTTCCCGCTGAGCAGGGAGCCCGACATAGGGCTCGATCCCAGGACTCTGAGATCATGACGAGAGTGGAAGGCAGAGGCTTAACTGAGTGAGCCACCCAGGCATCCCTACATTATCTTTTCATGTGGCTTTTTCTAAGAACAACTGCCCAAATTCCTAGCCTATTTATCTACAACGGTGGTTCACAAAATATGACCCCTAGATCAGTAGGAGTAGCATCACCTGGGAATTCATTAGAAATGCAAATTCTCGGACTCCATCCCAGGTCTACTGAATGGGAAAATGTGTACCACTAGAAGGTGACTTTGAGGGCCTATCATTACTTGATAAAAGCAAGGTAGAGAAAAGTATGTACAGTAGACTACCTTTTTCCTAAACAATAGGGACATTATATATATAATATTAATAATTATTATTAATTACTGAATAAGATACTCTGGGGATAAGGCCCATTAATCCATGTTCTAACAAGCCTGACAGATGATTCTAATACACGAAAATTGGAGAAACTTGCCTATAGGGTTGATTCCACGTCTGTATTTTAACTTCCCTTAAATTTGCCTAATTATTTTCTATTGAAACTAAGGCCAAATTGTTAGTACACTGGAACTGAAAGACTCAAACACCATGTGGCATTCATACATGCATTGGTTGGTGTATTCAACCCTTAACGAGTAGATGTTAAGGATCACTATAGATCACTGTGGCAGGCAGCGGGGATATCAGGCTAAAACAACACAGACATGGTCCCTGGCCCCCAGAAGTTTCCTTCCGCCAAGAGAGAACAAAATAAGTAATTTAAGTCTTACCAAAGAGGGTTCCAAGGTGCTACTGCATCCTAGAGCAAGGGGCTCAGCTAGTCTCGCGGTCAGGTAAATGCAAATTAAATGAACATTGAGGTAGTATTCTATTCCCATCAGATGGACAAAGGGATCATACTTATTCCTTACAGGGATATGGGTGGACATGTAAACCACTACAACAACTCTGAGAAAGAATCTAGTGTTACCTATCAATGCATCAAATACAACCATCCATTCCCAGGAATCAGTCCCGCAGAAAGGACGCCTCTCTTTCAAGGCCATTTGCTACAGCATTGTTCATAGGGGCAAAGCTAGTTACAGAGTGAACGTCCACAGTGGGGAATGGTTGAAACATCACACCAAGCAGCCACTGAAAAGAATGAGCCATGCCATGATTTGAAGGTGTTTCTATGATGTACTCTTTGAATAAGGAAAGCAACATGTAGAAAAGTGGGGATAATAAATCTTCAGTTTTAGAAACTCCCATAAGTCCATATGTGTATGCTGTACGTGATTATTTGAGGATAGAAGAAAAATATGGAAGACTAGATACCAATATGGATAAGCCTTCTACAGTGGATTAGGGCTCAACATACGTCTTCCCTTCTTCTTTGTTTACATTCCTATCGTGCAAGAAGGTGGATGGCTCAGAATTGCAAGCTCGGGCACCCCGCAGACAAACAGACATACTTGGGTGAGATGGGGTCCACATGTAGGCTGCCTCGACAAGCACCTTCACTTGTTACACCTTTGCACAAGCTGACGGCCCTGCTTCAGGACACTGGCTTCATGGGTGTGGAGGGGCAGGGCATCCCTTCTGCTGGCCTGGACCCAGCAGAAACAGCTTGGTTCTGGAGTCCTTCTCAGGTAGCTGCTGCTCCTTGGATCCCAGTTTTGGTGGCATGAGCCTGGAACCAGAGGTGTGGAACAGAACTCCCAGATCCCTGGCCAGCAGCTTGTGTGGGGTTCCATGACTCACCCCTGGAGCTGAAGTTGGAAGCTTGGTCCCATCGTCCTTCCAGTGATTTCATTAACGTGGGACTCCAGAACCAAATGCCAATCTGCCCTAAAATAGTTTGATTCTTTTTTTTTTTTTCCTTGCAATCAAACTACATGGTTCAATGGGTTACCAGCTGGGGAAGGAGTGACAGTTGTGAGAATTTAAACATATGAATATACGAAAGTACCTTGAAAATAGTGCTATATTGTTGTTATTAATTTAAATGCCATTTAAAACTCATCTGTCATCCCGTCTAAGTAACTGATGTACAGGGGGTGGGGGGGCCTTGAAAAGACTCTTTAATGTAAGAAAGGCACTCCACTGTGGAGTTTCTCCAGGACACACAGTCTTACCAGCGGGTGTAGATGTGGATTTTGGTGCCGGAAGCAAACTCCTGCGGGGTGTTGTTACACTGGGGGTTGCTGGAGGGGCCGCCCGGCTGGCCCCCTTGGGTGTGTCTTTGGAAGGCAGAGCTGCCTTCAGAACCGGCTGGTCTTCATTCCCAAAGGTTGACCCTGTGGGAGGCAGACAGTATGTTAATTATAACCTCATGAAAAATGGATGGACCCTTCTTGCCATTTGCAATTGCCAGCCAATCCCAACGCTGTCATCTGCTTTAGAGCTTGATCTGACTCTTAGTGAGTGGCCTTGAAAAACATTTCTCTGGGACCAGAAGTGGAGAAGAGCTCCCTTTAATCACCACAGCAAAGTCTGTCATTCAAATCCTCTGTGCGAGGGACACCACAAAAGACAAAAGCAGCCTCTGAAGATTTTATACGTGTGTGTGTACGTACACACACGCACACATACTCACACACAATTTGCTTATGTGGAAGTGTAACTGTACATATGTACAGTGTGCATTTATTTGATAACTCACAGAGGATGAGCAATCCTATTTTCGAAAACCAGTGTGTGTGACCCAGGAGAGGTGAGAGTAAGAAAAAAGACTCATGCATGGGCCGCTGCTCCAAGAAGCTTCTGGAGAATACCCTGACATGCAAGTTATTTGACCTTCAGAACAAAAGGCTTGGGGTAAAGGTAGAAGGGTATGGAGCATGGGGACAGAGAATCTCTCTGACACCCATGAAGTTTTTTGCCTGAAAAGCTGAGATGTCACCAAACTGTGAAGCCCTGAATTAGAGCCTCGCATATTGCAAAGACAGACGATGCCTATTGATACTTCAGTTTACTATTCAACATAGAAACAGACTCTATGTCTAAGGACAGTTTGTTTACAAAGGACTGCTCCGACACTCTGAACATACGGCACACTGGGATATGTGTCAGGTTTAAATGCACAAGGCCCCAAGTTTTCTTCCAGATCTTTCCAAACCTACTGTGGCTTATACATCTGTCATCTCTTAAAGACAATGACACCATCATCTACTCCCTGTTAAAGGATCAGTCTTTTAAGTATACCTCTGAGTACAGCTGCAAGGCCTAATCCACGAAATTAAGCTTGAATGTATTGGAACCACGGCTTGTTTGGAATTAAACTATCCAGTTAGAAACGTGACCATCTACCGTGGAAAATATGCAATGACAGTTGGAAGAAGTATACAGAATTTTAGCAAAAGATGAAATTTTTTGTTTTCATCATTTTAAAAGGATAGGCCTAACATTTTATTTAGATAGGGCCTGCATTAAATGATAACATTATTCAAATGGCTTTAATATTCAAAACATTCAGGAATTTTATTCAATCACTTAGAGTAAGAGATTGCTGATTTCCTCCCTCTGAAGACCCGAAAGTCTGTCTAAGATCGGTGGGATTTGTTTCTAAAGAAAAGCGTATTTAGGAAAGAAAAAATAAAGAATGCCCTATTTCCCAGCACAGAGCCTATGTCCTACACTTCTTTTCAGGTCTGTGCAAGCTTTTCCATAGTTCTAAACAGGGCTCGAGAATGCATTTGATCTATGCCAACAGAACAAACGCACTGAAAGTTCACAGAAAGGATGTGCACTGTATCCTGAATGTCGAATAAAGTAAGCACCTGTTTGATTATAACCTCATGAAAAACTTCTTCAGAAAAATGGAACCATGCACCTGAAAACAGTAAGTCTTAGCTTCTGAATCATTCAGTGGGTTCACTAGTCCAACCCCAGAATCTAGAGGCTCTCTGGAGGTTTGCAGGACATTACAGATGGAAGGAAGGTGCCCAGCCACTGGATGGATTTCACATGGAACTCTGCACTGCTTAGCTTACCACTGACATACTGCTGGAATAATCTACTCACTAAAATGTGTAGTGGAAGCCGAATTGAACATAAAATTTTCACACAGAATCTTCCACTTAATTATTAAAGTTTCTTAAGAGGGAAATGTTTTGTATCATTTGTAAAGTTCAAATGCCCTTTTATCAAATCCTCTTGCACCTGGCATCATCCTCAGAGGTGAAATTTATTATTCAGAGAACATGTCAATTTAGAGATTCGGCAGCTTGGGATTGGGAAGGCATTCATCTATTTGAAGTACGAAGTGTCAAGGAAGCTAAGTGGGTGAGGTACGCTCCTCTGAGAGTGGTCTTGAATTAACAAAAAAGAAAATAAAGTAAAATAAAATAAAATAAAACTCTATTCTTGTCTATCATTGTGGGACCCGGCTGGCAGTTCACAGTATTACTCTTTGAAAACCAGCTTAAGTCAGCCAGTAATTAAAGACTCATTATTTAATAAATGGAGAGTACTCAGAATGGCTGCTGAATTCTAGAACTGTTCTGGCTACTTCACAATAATGCAGGCAGCATTAAACCATTGCTTGATAAGAGGAAGAAAATAACTGGAAATAAACAACTATTTGTGTGAGCCAGAAAAAGAGTGGTGGTGTTTCATGAGTCTAATCACAGTTTGGCCGAATCTGGCCTGAACGATCCAGGTTATCCCCTGGATGAAGGGTGGAGTCTGAGGAGAAGGACAGCCAGGGTTGTTTCTCCACCTCCCACCTCTCTGCCCCTGCGTTTCTTCATCCGCAAGTGGGGACACTGGGCATGGATCTCACAGAGCCATTACGGGAAGTAAAAGAGCTAATACAAGTGGATTTTTAAGAGTCAAGGCAAGAGTTAGTACAAGGAAAGAGTGGTGTCTAGTGCACAGTGAGCTCTTCTGTGTTAGTTACGAGCACACATGGGCTAGTTTTCAGTTCAGCGGTTGGTCATTACAGCAAATCAGTTTTTTGTGGGGAACTTGGAACGAATCCAGGGACTAATATCAGGTGGTGCTGCTCCAAGTGAGAAGGAAGGAAACATTGAAATAAATCTGACAGCAACTGCAGGATGTAGGGAGATACAGTATGATTGTCCTTAAAAACCTATGACGAGCTACTTGAGACACAGGAAAAGGGGAGAATCAGGACATAAGGGACCACCGGGCTTCAGAGTATTGGACGCTGCAGGTTCCACTATGAGCGATACTGTTGGGACCCAGGGCATGAGCGTGGTATCAAAATGGCTGTCCGAACTGCCTGTCACAATTCGCACCCACCACAGGTAGTGACCGTCTGACTTTAATGAATGAATGAAATTGGTTTTAATTTATAGGTCTCTGACAGGCAGTGAGGTGGAGCACTTTTCTCAAATTCAAGTTTTTTCTTCCATAAGGTACCCACTCATAACCTCTGCCCTTTTTCTACTAAAGGATTTTATTTTCATAATTGACATATAGGAGGTTTTTTTTTTTAATATTCTGGATATTGATCCTTTCTAGGTATATATTTCATATATCCTCTCAGTCGTTGACTAGCCTCCGCAGTGTTGGTGCCTTTATTCAGAAGTCTTTCATTTTATCTATTTATTTATTTATTTATGATTTTATTTACTTATTTGACACAGAGGGACAGTGAGAGAGGGAATACAAGCAGGGGGAGTGGGAGAGGGAGAAGCAGGCTTCCCGCTGAGCAGGGAGCCCTACTCGGGCTCCGATCCCAGGACCATGAGATCATGACCTGAGCCAAAGGCAGATGCTTAACTGACTGAGCCACTCAGGCACCCCAGAGGTCTTTCATTTTAATGTAGTTTATTTTTCTCAGTCTTTCCCCCACTTGATTTGTACCTTATGTGTCTTAGTTTTTCATTGTCTACCTGAGCTAATAAAGATGTTCTCCTATGTATTCTTCTAAACGGTTTAAAACTTTGTTTTGCACATTAGATCACTAATTCACCTGGAACAGAGCATGGAGTAGGGCCTGGATGTGTGGTTGCTATTTTCTATATAGACAGCCAATTATCTCAGCCCTGTACATTCGACAGTCCATCTCTTCTGCAGTATCTGTACTTCCTTCTGCTGTGTGTCAAGATTCATACAGGCCTGATTTTTAGAGTAAGCTAAGAGCCACCAAATTGAGGTAATCTAATAGGGTGCCTGGGTGGCTCAGTCGGTTAAGCATCTGCCTTTGGCTCTGGTCATGATCCCAGGATCCCATCCTGGAATGGAGCCTCAGGATCGAGCTGAGCGGGAGCCTGCTTCTGTTTCTCCTTCTACCCCTCCCCTCCCCCCTTGCTCATTCTCTCAAATAAATAAATAAAATCTTTAAAAATTTTTTTAATACTATAACATAACAAAAGTTTCTCTCTCAATCATGAATCGTCTCACACAGGCAATCTGGATGACATGCCATCCTGGGGAGCTGTAATCCAGGCAGGAGCTCAGGGAGTCTGGCTCCTTCCATCTTGTGTTTTTGCCCTACTCTGGGTTTCTCAAGAGACATTAATATGCAGCTGGTATATGGGGAGGAAATGAATTATTCATGGAAGGATTTTTGGGGGTCAGGCCTGAAAGCAGAGTGTATCACTTCTGCCATGAGTCTAATGGCTGGGAAATGTAGTTTAGTTTATGCACAGGAGAAAAAGGGAATCATTTGGTAAACACCTAACCCATTCTGCCACATGAGGCTCCATTTCTGAACTCTATATTCTGTCTCATTGATCTCTTTCTCTATCACTATACCAATACCATAGCATATATATTTGCTGTCATGCAAGACTAGTACTGGCATATTGAACCAACATAAGACAAGTACCTCCAACTTGGTTCTTTTATTTTACAATTGTCTTGACATATACATATACATTTCTCTTTCTCTTACATGTAAATTCTAGTATTTATTTTCTCTTACATATAAATTCTAGTATCTACTTTCTCTTACATACAAATTATATACATATACAATTCTCTTCTCTTACATATAAATTCTAGTATCTATTTGTCAAGCTCTAGGAAAAGTGGCCAGAATTTCCAATTAGATACGATTACATCTTCTTTCTGAACTGCAACATGTTTGAAGGAAGAGCAAGCACAGACCCCATGAAGAACAGCAAACCTGTGCTGAGCACCACTTATACTCTAGGAGCCATGTTAGATGAAAGAAATACAAAGAACATGGAGTTCCATGAAAAAGCAAACACCAAATACGTTGTTCTATAAAGACGTAGCACTAAATGACACGATAAAATAATAATAACAAATAAGATAAAAAGAGGCAGCACTGATCCTTAAGGAATCAAAATCTGGGATACTTTGGGTTGAAGCAATATTGGCATCTAGTGGGTAGAGCTGTCAATACCTCTGTTCAGAAGACATGCAGAAATATAAGAGACCATGGAGAAAAAGGGCTAATAATTGTTAGCTGAGGGGTATGAGGTCAGGGAGAAAAGATAACTTTTTTTTGTAAACAATCACATGTCATAAAGGGGATTTCTCTACACCATTCTTAACTCTGTGAGTTGCCAGCTTATTCTTCTTAATTCTTTCCTTTTAAATGCCAGTGGTGTACCCTGGACTTGTTACATTATCACCACTGAAATATGAAGGTATTCTTCTGATCATAGAAACTAAAGGACAATAGCCTCCTGTTTCACTGCTGGACCCTAGCCATCTTTTTGTAAATACCCAAATCATCATATCATCAACTTACTACTTGGAAGGTAAGCTCTCCTTCATTAGAGGTATATGCAATGTATATGTTCTGCATGGTTACAGACTCCAGCCAGGTCCAGGTGAATATATAAACCAAATTGTGCTATATTTTCCTCTTTAAACCACCAGGCTTGTTCAGCACTGAGAGTCCTAGGATCAAGTAATTTCTCTTTTCTCTTTCCAGTACCACTCCTAGAGTTCCTTCCCTGCAGTGCTTACATCCCTTAACTGATGGATCAATTCTATCAAAATCTCATGGAGTTGAACCCCTACCTCACACCATATGCCAAAACTAGGATCAAAGACCTGATGTAAGCACTAAAATTATAAAACTCTTAGAAGAAAACACAAATGTAAGTCTTGATGACACTGGGACTAGATAATCATTTCTTAGATATGATACCAAAAGCACAAATAACTGAAGAAAAAATAGATAAGTTAGACTTCATCAAAATAAAAGCCTCTGTGCTTCTGAGCGTGCTATTAATAAAGTGAAAAGAGAGCCTACAGAACTGAAGAAAATATTTCCAAATCACTTATCTGATAAGGGTCTAGTATCCAGAATATATAAAGAAGATTTATAACTCAACAATAGAGACAAGTAATTCAATAAAAAGTGAACGTAGAATTTGAATAGACATTTTTCTGAAGAATATATACATATAGTCAATAAGCACATGAAAAGATGGCCAATGTCATCTTTTAGATGACAACAGGGAAATACAAGTCAAAGAAACCATGGTAAACCCACCAGGATGGCTATAATAAAAAAGATAGACAATAGCAAGTGTTGGTGGAGATGTGGAGAAACCGGAACTTCATACACACTGGTGGGACTGTAAAGTGGTGCAGGTACCTCAGATGGCATAAGACAGAAAAGAATATTCCTCCAGCCCACTATTGCAGTCCATCCATTATAGCAAAACAGCAAGTTCAGACACGAGGAGGATGATACTCAACTCCTCCCAGAACCCCTTCACCCTCCTCATCTACTCTCACAAAATTAGGTGTAAGTCTGAGCTTCTCTGTCTGACACCACAGAGGGAGGAAGACACAGGCAAATTCAGGCCACAAAAGGTGGTCCTAGAGGCAGGCACTAGGGGGAGGATGTGTGAAGGTACAGGGCACCTGATATTCCCCTGCGAAGGAAGGAGAGATGTCTACTCCACCTTCTCAGAAGGGTAATTCTGGCTATGGCTGAGGTCAAGGTGAAAAGTTGGGTTTTGTGATCCATATTCCAATGTGCTCTTTCACTTCTTCATATACTGGAATGCTAAGAAGTTTGCTTGATTCTTAAAAAGAAGAAAGAATGGTAATGAGAGACAGATGCTAACCAGACCAGAATGAGGTTCTTAAAAGGAAGGCTGTGGAAGAAAAGCAAAATTGTTATTAATAATATGAAGGCATTACAGCCAAACCTTAAGAAACATGTTTCATTGATTTTGAATATTTATACATATTATAATGATTAAACTACTCTCTTCACTGATTTTTTTTTTCTTTTTTTTTTTTTTTTTTTACAATTCTCAGCAATCAAGTTGTATAATGTTCGGGCTGCATGATTGCCTAATTGATGCATATCTCATTGATTTAGCAGTAGTTATCACTCAGTGGCAAAATTTAGTTTAATTATTAGAGTACCAACTGAATATTTCATTTCCCACCTTGTGCATATTTTAACCTAGGTGTTTTATTCTCACATTAAAGAGCTAAAGGGAACCCCCTATCTTAGCATTTCACCAAAGTTAGTTCTTTGTGAAAAATGAAGTAGACTAAGCGTCCTAGGTTCCAGGCTCTACACTAGGCAGGGAGCTCAGGGCTCACACAATGTACCTTTTCCAAAAAGGGGACACCCAGACCACAAACAAGTACACAGACTGAAAGAAACACAGGGGGCAGAGCTAGAAGGAGACTCAAGGGTGAAGATCAAGTACTTGGAGAAGGCGTCCTAGAGGAGGAGACACCTAAAGGAAACATTTCTCTCAGCTGCACACTAGCACTGGAACTCTTTTATTCTTTAATATTAATGATATCATCATTGTTCTAGAACCTTAGGATCAGAGTGCCAAAATCATCCTTGAATCTCTCTTTCCCTTTTTTCAACCAATGCAAGTCAATGTGCTTCCATTTCCATGCCGGACTTCATATTTCTATTCCGTCTCTGCTCCTGTGGCTAGCCTCCAGCAGTCCCTTGTCACCTCTTGCAGAGAGAATGGTATCGACTCCTCTCCTCCACCCACCCCACCCCATTCAGTTCACCCTCTTCACTGTGCCCTGTTCTTCCCAAATAGAAGTGGCTCAACATAGTCTTCCAAGTACCTCACAAACTGTTTTTTGCTGTTCAAATCTTCCATTATGTGGTCCCAGCTGTCTTCCCTGCCTTACTTCCTGCTCCCACATCAAGGGCAGTATAAACTGGAGGCAGGATTCCCCTGGCACTTACTGCTCTGCTAGAATTAAGGCTGTGCTTGAGCCCTGCTGTACGAACGAACGAAGAAAGCAGTCAGTGCCGCAGTGTCCTGGGGCGAGTGCTTCCTGTCACAGACACCTCTTTTTCTCAACTTCTGAGACCACGGGCTCTCTAAAAGCTTTGCATGTTCCCCAACTGCTCCTGTGAATGTAGTCACATGGAATGAGCACAGCCAAGGTGGGCATTTGTTGTTTCAAAGGTGGGGATTGTCTGTGGTGTGGTACGGTGGGGTTTGAGCACTTCTGAAGACAATAAACAGAAAGGCTAACATCAGCACTTGGGCAAAAATGGGTGAAGGGGAGAGGGAGGTAGAGGCTTCCAGGGGCAGAAAGAATAAGTCCTGGGGATGAAAGGCACATCCTAGGGGATAAGTCAGTGGTACTGTAGTGATGTGGCCTGGTGACAGAGGGGAGCTCCACTCGCAGGGAGCACGGCATAGCGTATAGACCTGTGGACTCACTGTGCTGTACCTGAAGCTAATGTAACATTGTGTGTCCACCATATTCAAATAAAAATTTTTCTTTAATGTTTTTTGTTTTTCTGCCCAAGCACTATGATCTTTCTCCCCGAGAGGGTCCCATTTACCTAATACTTTTCTTCTCTATCACATTTCAAATTTTGCTTTGGTCTCACCTTAAGCATGAATCTCTGGGTTTTTTAAAGTTTGAAAGGCTAATAGGTAAGTGGTTAAACTGCTGGGTTCCAACTCTGGAGCGACTTCTTACTAGTTGTCTGACCTGGACAAGTTGTTTAATTTCCCTGTGCCTCATTTCATCATCTTCCAAGGGGGGATAATAGCGGTACCTACCAGTTAGAGTTGTTGTATTGTAAAAGTTATTACATGTTCAGAATAAAGTGTTCAGAATAGCGAATGGCACACGTAAGTGCTCAGCAAATGTAACATTGACATCTGTCCACTAACCCCACATGGAGCCTCATGTGAAGCCCATCAGCCCCATCAGCCTATCCCCTCCTCCCTCTTCTTCCAGCCCCCCATCTCTCATGGCTTTGTATCTTTCCAAGGCATTAACTGGGATCCCTTCTAGGGGTCTGGTTCTGAACAGGCAGCTCTAGGGAACTGTGGTTCTTTTGATAGCCACCTTTCCTGAGTAGCCTAAGTCCTAATGAAAGAAAGAGAAACATATTGTCTGTTTCGCTACTTCCTCTCAACCTAGAGCAAATGGTGACTTCTCACTAAGCCAGGAGAGGGCCTCAGAGTCTTTCTTAACACACACTCCAGGAAGTCAATAAATGATCCCAGCCCTGGACCAGAGAACATACATATCTTCATACGATATCTTCATATGCTTACCACCCTTACTGGGTGGGACATATCCTTATACACTCAGCATTCTTACTAAGTAGCAAGGCACACTTCTATAGATCAGGGGCTGTTGGGGAGAGGATTCCTCTAGGGACAAACAAACTTCCTGGACTCCTGAGGCAAGACCTCAGCTCTTTTTTTTTTTTTTTAAATTTTATTTTTTATAAACATATATTTTTATCCCCAGGGGTACAGGTCTGTGAATCGCCAGGTTTACACACTTCACAGCACTCATCATAGCACATACCCTCCCCAATGTCCATAATCCCACCCCCCCAACCCCCCTCCCCCCATTAACCCTCAGTTTGTTTTGTGAGATTAAGAGTCACTTATGGTTTGTCTCCCTCCCAATCCCATCTTGTTTCATTTACTCTTCTCCTACCCCCTTAACCCCTCATGTTGCAACTCCTAAGACCTCAGCTCTTAAACTCTTCTGGCTGGGCTGTGAAGTAAGATTAACAGTAATAATAATAAAAGTACCATATAGCATAGTCATGAACACTAGAGGCTCTGTCCAAATTCAATGCCAGATTAGAAAGTTACTAGTAATATTTTCTTTAAAAAGAGCACGTGTTGTGCTGAGCCTGGGTGTTATGCACAACTAATGAATCGTTGAATGATACATCAAAAAATAATGATGTACTATATGTTTTTTAAAAAAGCTAATTAAGCCTCTTTTATGAAATGGCTTCTTAGGTACCCTCCATCTTTAGGTTATTCTAAAAATAAAAGGAGAAAGTGAGCATTAAGCACTTTTGCTGCATGTCTTGTACTCGATAAATGGGAGCTCTCATCGGCAGTGGGAGCCCCGGCATCTGCAGGTAAAGCTCTCTTCTCAGTCGGTTTCTTCAAGGCCCCTGTCTATCCCAATGACACCAAATGGCACCACATGTTATGAGATCCTACTCCCTGCATCCCTATGGAAGTACCCTCAAGACAACCCTAACCCCACCAGATCCCCAGCGGAAGTCGATGGTTCCAGCGGGTAGCGAAAGCCGCCATCAACAGCACCTCCGCCTTGGCAGGTTCCTACCGCCCCAACAGGCAGTCTTCCCAGCGCCCCCTAGGCCAGGCATAATCCCCCAGGTTTTCTTCTTTTGACCATGATCACAACTACAGCATCACAGAGGAGAAAAATACCCCCAGTTGTCTATCCTCTCGCTGCCCCCAGGCACCTGAGAAAAGCATCCACTTTTCCCTCCAGAGTCTATCCTAATAGCAAAGAGGGTCTCTTTCCTATTTCTTTGCAGGAAATTGGGGGAATTGGGGTACAGGTGAACTGATAAAGTGCGATTCAGAATGCGGAGACACAAACGTCAGAGGGAAAGCAGGCCTGGTGAATGGTCTCCCCGAGTCCCCCATCTGAGAGACCTGTCATATTCTGTCGCGTGGACAAGTCCATAAGGCCTTCACAGCCTGTTTATTTATTTATTTATTAAAGATTTTATTTATTTATTTGACAGAGAGAGAGAACACAAGTGGGCAGAGTGGCAGGCAGAGGGAGAGGGAGAAGCAGGCTCTCTGCTGAGCAGGGTGCCCAATGTGAGGCTCGATCCTAGGACCCCGGCATCATGACCTGAGCCAAAGGCAGTGGCTTAACCGACTGAGCCACCCAGGTACCTCCCTTCACAGTCTGTTTAAATGCCTCCTTCAATATAGCATCTTCTCTCCATTCCCTTCTAGGTAACAGAGCTAGTCTAAGGAAGACCCAGCTGGTTAACAAAGCAAGCAAAGGCCCGGGGTAATAAAAGCATCTCTCTTAAAATCCACGGAAGTAACCAAGAAAGATGAAAGCTGGCATCACCCAGCCCAAGACTTCTGAACTCTCAACACACAAATCACTTAAAACTTACTTTTAATTAGAGAAATTCTCTTTAGTATTTACCGAGTCACATTTGCAAAGGAGAGGACATAGTCAAATATTGATGGAGGTTAGTTACTTAAAAGACCGAGGGCTAATATGGCACATCAGGAGAATTTTGGGTAATTAAAAGCAACTTTTTACCATTCCCCTTTTATATCAATTAGACCAGTTGTAACAAATCCCTTTTCCCTATCTGAAGTGCTTAAAAGCTTGATCCGTCATCCATGAACACCCTGGTTCATCACTGTGTGAATCTTTTAGTAGTTAATACCTTGGGGAAAATATTTAAACTGGAGCATTTTAATTATACACTTAATATGGGAGTTGTTAAAAGATAAGAGCATCTGATTTGAACTCAATTTAAATTCTGTTAAAGTTATTAATATGGTATAAGAAATTATAGGAATGATCAAGGGCTTCTGTACTAGCTTTTATTAATAGAGCAACAAGAAAGTTTAGCTGCTCCATTTCTATAGCTTGGATCTGGTGCTCTATTATAGTCTCCTTTTTTATGTCACAGATTTAATTAGCTGTTTCCAGGTACCTGGGGGACTCGTGGATTATTTCATGTCAAACATGGCTTTAGTGAGCCCCAGTATGGCAGCAGACCAAGATCAAACCCTGAGAAAACAAGTCAAATGTTGAAAAGTGGCTCAATGCAACTGAGCCCCAACCTCCTTTCCCATATATTTATTAACACTAGAGGGACTGCAAGAAGAAGTCAGATTGTACCATCTAGCAAGAAGTTGTGGCACTCTTAAAAAGAACCTTCCTACTTAGTAGTTTCTGGGGAATACGAAACCTTTAAGGAGCAGAGCCTCTTAGGAGATGAATAGCATATTGGCTTTAAGATGTGTGTCAACTTGTAAAGCAAAGTAATATTCAACCCTTGGTCTCTACGAATTTTCTGCTTAGCACCATCACTGTTCTCTTTCTACTAGATACCAATGGCACTCTCTCCCTGACCATCCCCAGATTGTGACAATCAAAAAATGTCTCCAGATATTGCCAAATATCCTTTGGGGACAAAAACCATTCCCAGTTGAGAACCACTGCTCAGGAAGAAAGACTAAAACATTTAGGCAAAATAGAGTACTTACTTGTCTTAGTGGAAAATGAGACTAGTGATATCTAACATCTTGCTGGGTCACCTTGATAACTAATTTTTTAATAATTCTCAATAGTGAATTTTTGGTTAACCCGTTGGATAAATGAGGACGGTATAAATATGCTGCTTTGATACTTAATGGTGTTTTAATAAAGCTCCCCTGCTTTTCGTATGTACACTCAGCTTCATCTCAGTGAAGACTGGGAAGCTGGGCTGCAATCTTGATAGTTCTGGTGGCCTCAGTCCAAAACCTTGAACACCCAGAAGCCGCACTAAAGTCCAGATAAAAATATCTTGAGAACATACATAGCAACTGATGTCAACTGAGATTGCATGGTGGGGGGACCCCAACAGGAGACACATGGTGATGCTCTTTGATGGGTTTAAATCATCATGGTTTAACAGAGAAGTGTCATTCCTTGGAAGCATCCCACTGAGAAATAAACAGTTTTTAAAACACTAAGATTGGTGGACTTACAAGTCAAACCAAAAGAAACTGAGTTCCCTTTGCTTTCCTTTGGCTGTCTATGTATTTCTGGCTATTGGCTAGGATGAAAGGGGACCATGGTCTTGGAACCCCATGAGAACATGGTGGCCCTGAGACAACCATTTTTCACCCATGTCCTCAAAAGAAGCAAGCACGACTGGGATCAGCAGATCATGCATTTCGTATCTCATACAGGTAAGCGCTAAATAAATCGCAGTCTCCCCTCTCCAGGGTTCTGAAAAACATTATGCTCATTTCTTAGCTTATGAACACAGTTCTTTTCTTGAAAGTCTTTTCTAATACAAAGTTTCAAAAACTGAAAGTCCTATTTCCATTCTTTTTTATGGGCTTAGCTATGTCTAGGACGTGCTCTCCCTGCCATCATTCGTGTCAAATAAAATCTCCACTATTTAAAGTCTATCATAAAATCATTCAAGCATCATTCAAACTGTTTTTGCAAATTACGATAACCTAATAAATGGGGTTTACAACCCCTTTAAAGCCTTCCAAATTTGTGAGATATAAGCAAAGGCTCTAGTTGGCCACTTCACACAGGGAATTTCCTCAGGGAAGGTGCCAGCAGCCTCCACCTTAAGCCTAAGGCAGTGAATCCAGGCCTGTCTCTTGCCTTCCAGATTTTATGAACCTCTGAAACCAAGCTTATGCCCCACCCCCACCCCCCGAGGAGCTTCGACTCTTGTGCACACTCCTCTCTCTCCACATCCTGCAACAGAGCCAGTCTTGGGCCAGATAATGGTGAAGGGGCACACCAGGCCCAGGCAAACACCTAGGTCTCCCCAAGTCTCTGAGGGGCAGGGCATCCCACCATCTGCACTGTGTCTGGGAGTCACTACGCAATCACGCCTTCTCTCCATGTCAGCCCCCAAGCTGAGCAAGGACCAGCAGATGAGTTCCCTTAACCTTTTTGGTTTTGCTGTTAAAAAAAAAAAACAAAAAAAAACTGAAAGACTGGAGAATGTTTGTAAATAGAAAACAAGTATAAATATCTATTATTCATAGAGCTCAAAATTCATAAATCAAGGTTTATAAGAGGAAGTGTTTGAATTCAGAGTAAAATGTGGATTCTTCATTAGTCATAACATATGGCTGAAAAAAACAGAATCGTGAGAAAGCTTTGCCTTAATTAAGGGGCAGTAGCCGTGGGCCTGGTAGGTGTGGGTAATAATGCCCAGAACCTTCTTTGTGTTCCACCCTGAACAGTAACACCCCAAAGGCTGTGTGTGCAGAAAGGAAAGAATGGGACAGTCTGTAGCCTTGGGGCTCAAGCAGTCTTGGAATAAATTGTTTCCTAAAATATGTATGAAATGCAGCACTTGCCAAGGTCTCCTTCCCTACGGAGGCTTCTGGTGATGTGGTAGACAGCAGATAGGAACAAAATGCTGGGCTACTCCAGCGGGGAAATTTTTTAAGTAGTGGCAAATTCTGACCATAAATGTGATCAAGGTGTGTGTGGTAAGCAGGATTCTAAGAGGTTTCTCAGGATGCCTGGTCCCTGGAGTACACCCCTTGCATAATTCCCAGGGTGGTGAATATGACGGGCACTACTCCCATGACTAGGTCATGTTACATGGCACATTTGCCATCAAGAAATGGAGAATACCTGGGTGGGCCTGACCTAATCACATGTGTCCTTTAAAAGCACAGCATCTTCTCCAGTGGAAGGCAGGAGAGAAAGTCAGAGATTCGAAGCACGACAGGGACTCAATACACTGTTGATGTCTTGGAGATAGAGGGAACCAGTAACAAGGAAGGAGGGCAGCCTCTGGTGCTGAGGGCAGTTCCTGACTAATGGCTGGCAGGAAGAGGGGGACCTGAGGCCTAGACCTGCAAAGAATAAATTCAACTGCATGAACCGGCAAGTGGATTCTTTCCCAGAAGCCTGGAGAAGAGATTTCAGCCCTCCTGAAACCTGGATTTCAGCCTTTGAGGTCTTAAGCAGTGAGCTCCATTCTGCCATATGGGAGCTAATAAGCAGGCGCTGTTTCAAGTGGCTAGATTGGGGGTGCCTCTGTCGGTTAAGTGTCTGTCTTCAGCTCAGGTCATGATCTCAGGGTCCTGGGATGAAGCCCCATGTTGGGCTCCCTGCTCTGCAGGGAGTCTGCTTCTCCCTCGCCTCTACCTCTCCCCTGGCTTGTGTGCTCTCCCACCACCCCCTTGAATAAATAAATAAAATCTTTAAAAAAGTTACCAGGTTGTGGTAAGGAGACAATAGCAAACCTCTGAAGGTTCCTAGTGCACTGGGCCCGGTACTCATGACCAGAGCTAGTCCAGTCTGGTAAGAGGAGAATGTGGTTCAGAGGAAGGCAGGGACAGACTGGGACCCCCCACCCCTGGCCACAGTGTCCCACATGGACTTGTGGAGGCAATGCTGACCCCCTGAAGCCGGCGACCCTAATAGAAAGTGCACCTATGCTAGACAGTCTCAGAGAAACCTCTCAATCTTCCCGAATCCAAGCTTCCCCATCTGTAAAATGGGTTCTGGTATAGACTTAAAGAAATAAGCCAGATCAAGTCCCTGGCAGAGTTCCTGGGGCAGCAAATACTCACTGAAGGCTACCTTCTCTCTCCCTTCTAGTCTCTTTGCCATCCTTCTCATTCCAAAACACAAAGCTAATCATTTCCCAGTTGCCAACCATTCAATGATTCCTCACCTCTAATGTAGTAAAATCCAAGCTCCTTAGGAGCTCCGAGACCAACCCCCTCCTTGCATCTTATGGGCCAACCATACCAGACTAGTCACCATGCTGTGAATCATCCATGCTGGGGTTTGGTGGCTTTGTTGCCTTTAAACAAGTGGTTCTTTCCATCCTGAGCACATTTCCCACTCCTCTCCTACCAGATGAACTTCATTTCATTCTTTAAAACCCGAGTCAGGTATTACAACTGGAGTCAACCGTTCCGAGAAGGTTGTAAACAATGGTCCTTCCACCATGCCCTGACGTACCAAAGTCCTCTGCACACTTATCTAAACGTGGACTTGCCACATGGTTGTGTTACCAAGTTCGGGCTCAATCCTGAAGGAAACAGAAAGCCTCTGAAGGGTTTATTCAAAGCAATGACATAGGTGCTCATTTTGGGAAGATAGCCACAGTCATGGAGTGGGAACGTGGATCTGACTGGGACGAGACTGGAGACAAGGGAATCATCTGACGCTGTTTCATTAAATTGTTGAGACAAAGTCAGGATCCAAATGAAGTAAGACCCATTGTAAAGAGTACTGGGGTACATTAACTGTTTTGGAATAATGACGGGAAGAAGACAAGTTCAGGGAGGAAACATTTAGAAGCAGGTGAGAGGGGCCCACAGCTGTGCCCACATAGCATCACTGGTTTGAGAAGACCAGCTGGTCTAAGTCTTTAAGGGGCTACAATGTGCTCATGAGCCCTAATTTGGACCGGTTCCAAGCTGTGACAGGATCCTGAATAAGGCGTGAGGGAAGTTCATTTCCCTATAGAGTAAACTGGTTCAGGATCAATTAAGATTGGAGCAAATCATGGCAATTATAAATGACTTACTTGTCCTTCAGTAGTGGAGATGCTGTTTTCTTTTTGCAAATTGTCACCCATTTTGAAACACTGGTATTAAGTCTCCTCTTTCTTTCCTTCTCTGGTTTTAGCGAATGAAATACCAGTCTATTTTGTTCAAGATAGTCTCAGAGCCATATATACGTACAGATCTGATAAACACCTCGGTAGTGAGGATATAATGATGACGATCAAAGGCACCACCCTCTACACCCCCCTGCCCTGCGGCCCCTTGTGCCCTGAGCTGTTAGCACTGGGGCTCAGGGTCACCGACCTCCCCCCACAGGAGCTGGCACCAAGGCCCATTTCAATGCCTTAGCACCGTCCACTGTGCCTTCCTGGGGAGCTGGCTCAGGGCCAGATGTCCCAGCATTGGCCACCAGATTCCTGCTCTGGAGTTGCTGTCTGGCAGATACAAAGACACAGCCCTGTTATCAACTGGCTCTCCCTTGCTCTCCACCACCGACTGTCATTTTGATAAAGTCTGTGCATAGCTGGGACACCCACCAAGTACCTTTCATTTCTGATTATTGCTTGATGCTATACTAATACTCCAGTCCCCTTCTAAGGGAAAGCCTGCCACTGCTCTGATGTCAAGGCCTGGGAGAAACAGGAGCCCGTACTGACCAAAGGGCTAATGCTGGTCAAATATTTTTATTAAGCACCCATGTAGATAAACTCAATCTCTGATCTTCTGCTCATTTAGCAAAAACCAAAACTAAGGCCGGGTCATTTGAACCACACCAGATTACAAAGGCAGTAAATGCAAACTTCATATTGAACTCTGTCTGACTCCAAAGTCCCAGTCCTTTCCACAATTCAAGCCAGCATGTCCGGAAACCAAAGGTGGCTGGGCCTGGTATCTGTGGGTTCACCATCAAGACATCCCCTCCCCACACCCGGAGTTCCCACTCCCTCTGGCCAGCTCCCAGGCTGGAGCTGACAGCTACCACACAGCTCTGCCTCATGGACAAGAGTTTTGATTCCACAAACCAGAGAACAATGCTCTCCTGTCTTCTTCAAATCTCAAAAGCTGAATCCTAGGATTTTAAGATTTGGTCCTTTGGAGAGGTCTTTAATTCCTCACAGTGTTACTTAGTCTTTGATTTGATCTTCGAGACAAATGTTATCACCATCACAGAACCACACCATCAAATGAACGGAGGAGAAATTTAGAACTGGTATTGAATATGGGTGAGTTCTTTTACCTTTGTGTGTAAACAGTCAGAATTTCAATTCTGGGATGACAGTTTGACAGATGGACCCCAGGGAGCTGCAAGCACTCAGCTCTCCAACACAGGAGGAAATCCTTACTTAAGCTTGTCTCAATGAAAAAGCCCCAGGATTAATCCCCAAAACAAAGGCCAAGGTTGATCCCCATCCTTGCCCTACCCCAACTCTTCATCTCCACTCCAGAGAGGCGGCTTCCCTTGCCAGTCTTACTTACACCTGCCTCCAGCTCTGGGGGCGGGTGGGGGTGGGGGGGTGCAATTAAAGTGGTGCATTCAGAGAGTATTAACCTAGGAACAGCTTAATGCTGGGGCAAGGTTGCGCTGGGGGGCAAAAATTATTTTGCTGGTAACCTACGGGATACTCAGAATTTGGCATCTCTCAGGGGGGAAAAAAAATCAAAGAACACATTTGATTCAAGTAAGCAATTCTGTGTGAGAAAAAAAAACCTTTTAAAGTGCTGGCATGGGTCTTATAACTTTAAAATGACTGAAGAGGGGAGAGAGAGGGAGAAGGAAGGAAACAAGCAGCCTGTGAGTACCTGGGTTGACTCCAGGCTCAACGGGCCACTTTCTAGCTGGGGATCAACAACACAGAAAGCGGAAAGCATGCAGAAGTAGGTGAGGTGGAGGTAATCTGAGCTGGCAGTGTTTGCATATTCTGGGAAGTGCTACCCTATTTTCTTGTCACAAGGAAGGAAACACTGGGGCAAACACGGAAAGCTAAATAGATTGGAGGGTTAGAGGAGGTAAGAGGCACTTACTTTTAAACTGAGGTGGGAGTGGGAAAGTCATCTCAGAAGGGAAATCCCACTGCCTATGCCTGTAAAATGTGGAGAAGGCTTAAGGGTAAGCCTCTGTGAAGCCGCAGCCAATGGGTAAGTGCCTCCATCTTCCAGATAAGAAACCTCAGTGTCATGAAGCCTTACCTCACATTGCACTCTAGGTCAAGGCCTCTAGACAGCCAAATTTGGCTGCCTGGTCCTGCCTTAAACAGTTCTCAAATCCATTCTTCCAATCCATCCCGCAGCCTGGGTCTGGGTCCAGGCCATGCTATCTCTGTCTTCCTATCTGTTGTTTGTTTGTTCACTCATTTCATTCATTCACTCATTTATCTCATTCAATAGACCCCTTCTGTGCCAGGGGAAGACCACAAAATGCAAGTCCCAGTGGAATCAAATACAGCACAAGGAAGACATTACACATGTAATAACACCAACAGCAACCCCCCCAACTTTGTCTCCACTCAGATTCCCCACTTGATTTAGTTCTTTTTTCTAGTTCTTTTCCACAACTTTTCCTGGCTCACGTTTATTCATTTATTTTGAGGGGGTTTCACCCTGTTAGAATGGAAATCTGAGGGATGTTGTCTGTTTTGTTCACTGATACAGCTCAAGCACCTAGAACCTTGCCTGGCTCATAGAAGACATCTGTTAAATATCTCTTGAATGGATGAATGAACATGGTAAAGCCTATGGAGGAAAAGCATAAAAAATATTTTGGGAAAGAGTAACTATAAATTCTAACCTAATCTGGGGATACGGAAAGTCTGGAAAGACTCTTCAAAAGTCACATGGAGACTGAAACCTGAAGGATGAAGTTAGCTAAGAAAATAGGGTGGGAAGCGTTCAGGGAGGTGGGGAGCACATGCAAAGGCCCTGTGATGGGAAGGAAGGATGGCAATATCAGGAAATGGTGACACGAGGGATGGGGGGTGGTGATTCTGTGTGAACCTGAGTCTGCTAAGGCAGGGCCTGGACCACAGAGGCCTGTAGATTATGGTAACATATTTGGCTGTCAACCTAAGAGCTATGAGAAGCCACTGAAAGGTTCTCCCAGAGGAGTGACAATCTCATGTGCATTTTCCAATCATTTTTCACTCTGGTTTGGTGAGGAGACAGCAGGGCGTTTATGGAGAGAGAGGTATGTTTTTGTGGTAGTCCAGTCCTGACGTGAAAGTCATGATGGAAGAGACAGACAGGAGGACAGATTCAGGAAACACCCAGCAGGTAAAATGGACAGGAATTGGTGGTGAATGGATGTGGTGGAGGAGGAAGTTCTGGCAAATGTCTCCCAGGTGTTTGCCTTCAACAGCCTGGAGGATGGCCACATCACTTACTTAGATAACATGTCCTAGGGCAGGGGCCAATTGCTGGGAAAGGGGGCAAGTCATAGATTCAGCCTTGGGCAAACAGAGTTTCAGATGCTTGGCGTCATTCAGATAGAATTTTGAGAGAATTTTGAGAGAAATATTCCATTTCTGCTCAGGCCTTCCACCCTCAGGGAAGCCTTCCTGAACCATCCTCAGAAACACCCTCCCTCAATTGTATGGAGCCGCTACTACCATGGCAGCCCCCCTGGCAAGGACCGTATCTACTTTGGTTGCTGCCATATCCCAGCATCTAGAACTGTGCCTGGAATACAGTGAGGACTCAGTATAATGTATCAAATTAATAAAGGAGCTCAGGACTGGGCTGGAGGTAGAGAGTGGGAGTGGGCAGTGAACAGAGATCTTCTGAGGAACCAGTGGATGGATAAGATTATTGGAAGAAGGGAAAGGATCTGGAATAAAACCCTCAGGAGAAACGAGAGAGAGAGAGAAAAAAAAAAAAAAAGACACCCAAAATGTAAAAGGAGGTGTTAACAATAAAAGTCCCAAGGAGGCACATTTAGTATATGTATTAATCTCTCTCCAGATTACCCTTCTGGTTGAATGTTCTTCCTGCTCTAGCTCATCAAGAAATTTTCTTGCAACACCTAAAATCTTACTTCCATTTCAAACCAATGTGTCCTCTCTGGTCACTCACCTTTTCTCAACATGCAATCCCTGTGGTGTACTCACTCAGTGTGGCCAGGACACTCTGTGTAGAAAAGGTTAATTCTTGGGGTGAGTCCCAAAGGTTTATGTTTATGTATTATTATTATTGTTTGGTTATGTGATGTTTTAATTAGACCTGGCTTAAAAACTCAGAAAATACAATGTGTTCAAGTAAATAAGTATTTTTTTGTGTTATGTTGGTCACCATAACAACAAGTATTTTTTAAAAGACTTTATTTATTTATATGAGAGAGAGAGAGTAGGGGGAGGGCCAGAGGGACAGGGAGAAGCAGACTCTCTGCTGAGCACAGGATCCAAACTGGGGCCTGACCCCAGCACCTTGAAATCATGACCTGAGTAGAAATCATATTCTTAACCTACTAAGTCACCCAGGCACCCCATAAACAAATAATTCATGCTCTAACTAGAGCCATGCCTTGGAAGTACTTCTCCACCAGTCTGGAGAAAAGGGATTATTCTAAGTGCAAAATTAGTTTAGACAAGAGCTAAGGATGAATGGACAAACAAAATGTGATACTTACAGCCAATGGAATATTATTCTGCCTTAAAAAGGGATGAAATTCTGACCCATGCTACAACATGGATGAATTTTGAAGACATGCTAAGTGAAATAAGCCAGTTGTAAAACACAGATGCTCTATGATTCCACTTAGAGGAGGTACCAAGAACAGCCAAATTCACTGGGACTGAAAGCAGGAAGCCTAGTGGCTGTCAGGGGCTGGGAGGGAGGGGAAAGGGGCAGGTGGTGTTTAATGGACACAGAGTTTCAGTTTGGGAAGATGAAAGAGTTCTAGAGACAGATGGTGGTGATGGCTGTTGAACAGTGTGTGAACGTACTCAATTCTACTGAACTGTACATTGAAAAATGGCTAAAATGGCAGGTTTTATATTATGCCTATTTTACTACAACTGAAAACATACAAGCAAGCAAACAAGCCAAAAACCTCACAACACTCCAGATGAGAGGCATTACTAGCCTGATTTCACAGGTAAGAAAGCCAAGGCTAAGTGATAATAAGAAACTCACCTGAGTTGGGTGCCGAGCTCTGGTGTTCATTTCATGGTGAATTATGTTGTTTGTACTGACTTGGCCAAGAGATCTGGTGTTCCCTCTGCAATTTCTGACCAAGCCTCACACACAGCTTTAAACTATAAAGCACATATAGTCACCTACTTCTTTTCCTTCACTTTGAAATGTCAGGGAGCATCTCATGAAATTTGAAAGACCTGGTGACTGAATGTCTGATGAACACTCGCCCCAAGACATAGGCTGATGCTATCGGCAGGGGAGTAGAGCTCCGTCGATATGGGCCGTCTGCTCAGGTCTATGGGGGTCTCACACCTTCTCAGCACTGAACATTATTTTTTTTCATGGGTAAGTGTTAAACTGGAATTTACGGATGATAAAAAAAATTAGAATTTCTTGGTACTTAACTAAGAAATTTTCCAATGTATATTCAACTTGTAGTTTATCTGAAGAGACTAGAGGATGACGCTGATCAACCTTTTTTCAAACCGAGAAGATATATTTAAATGAAATTTAAACTCAAATTTCCAAAAGCCTAAAATCAACACCATTCCCTGCCCTCTGCAAATGAGGAGGAGGACAGAAAAGTGAGCACCTTCACGTTCCGTGGGCCCCAGTGTCTTCAGGCCCTCCCTCTAGTGATGCGCAGTGCCTCCGTGGGGAGTGGAACTCAGCGAGAAGCTCACAGGTGATCTGGGTGCAAAATTCGGCCATGCGGGAGAGAGAAAATAATTCTGTTGTTTCCAAAGACGGATGAAGACAATGGGGCAACTCTTAACTTTTCAAGTAAAGGAGAAGCACATTGTTCTGAACAGCTGTGATCAATAGCCCAGTTCTGAGGCCTTTAGGAACGTGTGCTGGCAGTGAAGCTCATTGATTTTCCTGTTCGAAATCGTAGATCCAAACTTTCTGGGATTTTGGTAACAGAATAAAATGCTCGCTGGACAGATCAGGAGTTTAAGAGTCAGTGCAATCACAACATAATCCAAACATTTCTCCATAAGCATTTTTTTTCCCTCTTTCTCTGTTGAGAATACTATTTTGCCACCTGTTTGCCCCTACCCATTTCTATAAAAACCTCAATATTTCTCTTGCTTAATTTCATTGCTTACAAATCCAAGGGCCCTTCAGCAACAGTTAACTCAGAAACTTGTTCCTAATGGTGTGAGTGTTGGGAGGGAAGAAAGCCACAGCCCGGTCCTGGGTGGTTTCAGCACGGTGATGTTTGTGGTTGTCTCTCCCTTAAGAACCTTCATTAGTGACCATGAGAGCTGCTCACTCACTGCCTGGCAGCACACCCTGGAGAAGCCCTAGATTAGCCGGCTCTTGTCTTGTCTCTGAGTTCCAAGTCTTGTGCACTGTGAGATCTGAGCCAAGGAGTTCTGGGAGCTTCTGGTTCTTGACATTCTTTTTTTGGGGGACACTGGAGGATCTGGATTACCTAGGGCCAAGGAAGGCTAGTCTCAGGACACTCCCAGATAAGTCCTTTCTCTTCTCACAATTTCCATTCTTAGTCTCTGGCCCTGCCACCATATCTGTCTCCTTGCTTGCCAGAAATTTCCCTGCATCTTGTCCTCTGTAAACCATCCACTGGGTCAATACTTCCAAAACCTCAGTCGCTCCTGTACCACCGGTGCTATTTTTGCCACCTCTTTTTGTTGCTCAGCCATTATTTACTGAATATTCAGAAAATAAACTCATGTTGTAAAAACTTAAAATACATTTTTATAATGGGTCTTATATCACAGCATAAGCACACCACTATCATTTTCCATAAATGCAAGGTAACTATTCAATGAGATGCTAACGAGACCATATTAAAGTCTAGCTCTATCCCTGAGGCTTATTCTCTCTTTTTCTCTGCTGGGGGAAAAAAAAAAAAAAAAAAAAAAGACTATCATGTGTTGGAGGGGGTCTTTAAGGAATGGCAGCAGAAATGAGGACTTTCTCCTTATTTAGCAGTAAGAATAGAAGGAAAACTGAAGCAGGAATCGAGTTCTCGCACTTAATGGTCCCTGTGACCTAACGCATTTCTCATTTACTCAATGCCAAGCTGTGAGAATCACTTCCCTTCCACACCAGCTCTGCCTGGAATACACTGTGGACTTCCTTGCTTACCCAACACTGATCTCTTCGAAGGATTCCTTTATCCTCTGCAGCCTTCTCCCACCCTCATTCCAACCCTCCCCTCATTCCAACCCAACCCATCAAGGAGCCGCCAACCTTCTTGTGAAATTCTCCACTCACCTGAGGACCCACCTTTCCTTGTCTCAATAATCCTGTCCCCCTACGACGACTATTCCGGCTTATTTCTCAAAAACAATGGCATCGGGCTCATCTTTTAACACCCCAAGTGAAGCCCCTAACAGGATACTTTCAATATCCAAATGAATTACCCATCTAATACTCTAACCTAGTAGTTCTTTTACTTCTCCAATCCAACACACTTATTATTTTTAATCCATCTCGTTCAAACTTAACCACAGCCAAGCACCCCCACCTTGGACCTGATCCATATTAGACCGTAAGTCCCAATATGCCACACCCGGAAGTTTCCATTCTTCCAGTGTTCCCTTGCCCCTAACCTCACAAATATTTTACTGGATGGAATCTCAGGGGCCCATTCAGTCTCCATACCCTTCATGTTCTCCCAATCAGCCTCCTCCTGCTTTACTTGCTTCTCTGCTTATCCTAGAATCCATGGCTGAAAACCAAACTGTTCCATCAGTAGGTCTTTCACTTCACCGTCCCATCCTTACTGAGGCCCTCTTTGGCAAAATCAGGCCCTGGATCATGAATACTAAGTGTTCTTCCTCCTTGCTCCTGGGCCACGGGAGGAAATGGCCCGCCCATGTCCATATATCTGTGTTAGAGCTGAAGTAACCCTTGTGTCTCTGACTGCAGAAGGGCTGCGAGCACCCGTGGGCCACTGCTTATCTGCCTGTCCTCTCCCTTCAGCATGTATTCCAAAGTTTTGCCTCTTTTCCCAAGCCATCTAACCTCAACACCCTGCCCTGTGCGATTTGCCTCACCGTTCAGTTGAGAAAGTGGAGGTAAACAGGCCCATACCTCTTCACCTTCCTACTTCTGCAACCATAAGCCTGTCTGCGCACACAGCCACCCTCACCTCTGGTCTCAGATTCAGACACCCTCAACTGAGTCGAGGCCGACCCCTCCACATTGTTATTAGTCCCATCTGCTACCATCTCCTTTAGAATATCATTCCATCAATTATCCCAGGACTTTTCAACCCTGCTGCAAATTAGGATCACCTGGGGAGCTGCACCAATTGTATGAACATCTGAGCCCTACTACCAGACCAGCTGCATGTGAGTTTCTGTTCTCCTTAAACAGCAAACCCCTTACTGCTCCCAGCCAAGTGGTTCCAATAGGCGGCTGGGGCTGAGAACGTCTGATCGGTCCTTCCCTCTTCTGTCTGCAACCCTCTTCCTTCCCTGGCTTTCTGCTGCAAGCTTATAAACACTCTCAAGTTGGTTATATTGAAAAGAAAATCTTTCCTTGATGTTCAGAGACTTCAAGACTTTAATCCATAAAGCTCTTGAAAGAGTGGCCCTTACATGAGATCCTATCAATCACAACCCAGCAATTTCTAAAACCACTACAAAATGGTTTCCCACATCTCCAAAGCTCTGAAAACATATGTAATCAATAGCCTCCACATTCCCATACCTAGGAGACATGTTTGGTCTCATCCTCCCGGTCTTTCCGTTGCGTTTGCTGCTGTCCCCCACCTTGACAGTCTGCCCAGAGCTTCTGTGGCTCCCCTCTGCGGGACAGAAAAAATAATTGTTCGAAGGCAGGGATGATGACATATTCCTTTTTGCATCTGCAGGACCTAGCACAAAGATGCTCAATAAATGTTAATATGAACAGAAATAGAACCAGCAGGGCTTCCCAAGGGTTTTCTACCTTGGAAACCACCCGGGGACAGGTTGGATGATAACCAGGGTAGTGGTATCAACCAAAGAGGTAATTCAGAGAAAGAAAGGGACACTGAAATAAATATACACTGTTTTTGAAATATTTATTACCAAATAATCAGTTTTAAATTGTAATACAGTCCTATATATTTTTTAAGATTTTATTTATTTATTTGACAGAGATCACAAGTAGGCAGAGAGACAGACAGAGAGAGGGGGAAAGCAGGCTCCCTGCTCAGCAGAGAGCCCGATGCGGGGCTCAATCCCAGGACCCTGGGATCATGACCTGAGCTGAAGGCAGAGGCTTTAACCCACTGAGCCACCTAGGCGCCCCTGTAATACAGTCCTATTAGCTGCATAGATAAAATGTGATATATCCATAAATTTGAATGCTACTTAGCGGGAAAAAAAAAAAAAAGAATGAACTACCAATACATATTATGACAAACCTCAAAAACATTATCCTTGGTGAAAGAAGTCAGACACAAGAGATGATATACGGCATGGTTTCACTAAGCTGAAATTTTCAGAAAAGGAAAACTTATAGAGATAAAAAGCAGATACCTGGCTGGCAGCATAAACGGGCATCAGGGATCTTATCAGGGTGATGAAAACGTGATAAAAGTGGATATGGTGTAAAACCGAGTAAATTTACTGAAAGATCATTGAACTGTGCACTTGAACTGGGGAATTTTATGATATGCAAAACATAGCCTCATAAAGCTGTTAAAATTAGACAAATACACATTTTTTTCTATTTATAAAAAATAGAATCCAGTTTTAATAAAAACTGCTTTCAAAAGTAAAATTATTTCTTAAATTTCAAAATAACATATATCTAAGATGACCGACCACTAAACCAAATAGGACAATGAGGTGAGCAGAGATGAACGACAAAACACCTCACAGACCAGCAACTCCCTGCCAACAGAAATGGGCTGGTCTCTGGGATTAACGGGACAGAGCACCAGGGAATAAGTCAATTTACCTACTGTGTTAGCCCAACACCCACAATTTTTCCTTCACTTAAAAATTAAGCATCTATTATATCCTAGCCATCATCCTAGATGTTAGGGATAGAAGATGAGTAAGGAAGGGTCCTTGCCCTACAGATACTTGATAGCTTACAGGGCAAAAAAGACTTAAATGCAATCCAACGCAAGATGTGCTTTTTTAGAAATACGCACTGAGTAGGTAGGGGTTTGAAGACAGACCAGAGTGTCAATTCTACCTATGAGGAGGAGGAAGGCAGATCATAAGGCTTCCAAGGGGATGTGACCCTGGAAGGAACAAGAGGGCAGGCTAGCATATGGCAGGCACTTATTGGACACTGGGCATGGAAATCCCTGTCCCTTTTAAGTGAAAAGGCAACAAATGAATACGCCTTTACAAAATGAGCTGATTGCTGAGAAAAGACAAAAGTAAGGTGTTGGGTGGCCTGATTTTCATTTAAAGTTGCTATAGGATTATGTCAATTACAGAGTTAAGAAAAGAGAAACTGACAGAGGGAAGTGGATAGCTCTAAGTAACACAGAAGGTGGCAAAGCTCAGAGCTGAGAACAGCCTCTGGAGAGTCTAACCCAGATCTAGGGTGCTTTCTTGTTGAATGATCTCCTTTTCATAATTACAGATTAGGACAACTGCATTTGATTTATGTTAAGTTTAAAATTATATTAACTTTTTTTTCTCTTTTGTCAATATTATAATTTAAAAACAAATATTTTAACGTCTTTTAAAAAGCTAGCAAGAAAGAGAATGGAGGAATGAGGCATCTCTTGCCATTTAAAAAAAATTATAATTTTTCTTTTCTGGAAGGTTCGCTTTTATGTATAAAAGTTCTCATGAAACTATCACACCTACTGACTCTTAACCAAAAACCAAAAAAAGCTAACCAAAGGTAAAAGGACAGATTAGAGGTAAAAACAAAAAGTTCATCGAAAACACTCTAAGATAAAAATCCCAAGGAAGGTAAAAATTGCATCTGTTTGCTGAGAATACTCATCCCATAATCAGAACCTCACCAGGTGGGAATTTTAATCACACGAGATCACTTGGCACTGAATCACTTACTGATGACAATATACTGAAATTTTTAGAGTGCACTGAGAATCCAATTAAAGAAAAAATTAATCTTTTATTTATTTTTGCCTTACACTGACAAAAGCTTAGTTCTTAGGGCTACAATTGTGATTCATGCCGTGCAAAGGCAATTAAAACAGCAAAAGTGGGAGCAAACTTACTGGGCACTGGAAGCAAAGATCAGATATTCACTGTCATGCTAAGATTCCTTCCATCATCATTACAATGGCATCAAGCTTGCAGATGGCTTCTACAGCAGCACATCAGGTAGTTGGGATTTCATAGGCGAGAATTCTTAGTGTTGACAAGAGTGCTAATGAGGCCAGAGTTGTTAGCACACTCTGCCTGTGGGGGTTGGGAGGGGGCTGGGTTTACAAACACCTCTGCCATAGATAATGCTGGGGACCGGATTTAGACAGCGCTAGGAATAATAAAATATATCTTGATGAAACACTGGTCATGTTGACTGCAATTCTCAAGGCACCCGTGGTGTCTGCTCACTGACTGGGCCGCTGAAACAAAAATATTTCTCTTTCCAGAAGGACTTGCAATCCAAACCTGACAGGTTTATCTTGCTTTGACTTCACACTTTCCTAACCCTGGGAGGTCTAGAGAGGGGCTTCAGAAATCCAGAAACCATGTGCACACTGAATGAGTATTTTTCTGAGAATCAGGTCCATAGGTTTTTGTTTGTTTTTTAAGATTTTCAAAGGAGTCTGGGAGCTCCCCCAAATTTGAGAATCTCTGGGAATGCACCCCCATCTCTCTAGTCTGGTGAGTTCAACCCCAAGAATCCAACAAATGGCCTGACCCCTAGTTACCCCAAGTAGCACAGAAGGAAATGCATACTCTAGGTATTCTAAGCTCGCTCTGTCCCTCCCACTAGATCATGAATCCACTGGCGATTAAACCATTTCTGTATAGCCTCCAATGCAGTAACAGCCCTGTGATGGGTTCTCAATAAGAATCAGTTCGATTTAACTGAAGCGAATTAGTAGAAGGAGCTATGTCATGTATAGATCACACAGCTATATATTTATAGAAGCCCCAAACCAAACCATTAACCCTGGGATGAGTGTGATCCTTAATCCAGGCTCCCACCAAGGGTGTGCATGGGCCTAGAAGGTACGGATGCTCTTCCCTTCGTTTCTCAAATGTGAAAAATGTGGATAAAATAGAGCAAAATAATTCTTAAGCCACATATTTGAGCTGAAACCAAGAAAGGGAAATTTCCAGCTATAAAACATCAAGAAAGAATCAATATCCCAGAAGCAAGCAGGAGTGGAAGCCGAATGACTCAACTACCTGCCATGCCTTTTGTGGGGTCCTGACAGCTCTGTGGGAGCTGAGTCCAGACCACAGGCCACAAAGGCCTGGACTGAGCTACTCACCTAAAACAAGACACTCAAGGACCAGAGGATTCTACCTTCAACTTAGAGAAGCAGCAAAGAAGCTTGCCGTGTGCATGAGGCCTGGATAGCTGGGTCACCAGAGAAATCAGAGCCCCCTTGGCCTGGGATGGGTTGGATACTGAGGCACAAGAAACCTGGACTGAGAAATGATCATAAAAATGGATCCAGAACTAGCCAAAGTCCCGGGGGCCCTATTGGAGACACAAAATCATCTCTAAGGGTGTTTCTATGACCCAGAGCACACAGGACTGTTCTGGAAAGCCACTACACAGAACATGAGCTCCACAGTCAAAAAATTAAAAACTGTTAAAAACCTTTTAAATCACTTCCAGTGTTCATTGTTTTATATAACTGGACATAAATACCTAAAAGAAAAGTGAACCAGATCTACTGGAAAGTTTTAATTTTTTACTTTTTAAAAATTGACTTTTTTTTTTTTTAAAGATTTTATTTATTTATTTGACAGGGAGAGAGTTCACAAGTAGGCAGAGAGGCAGGCAGGGGGGTGGGGGGGAGCAGGCTCCCTGCTGAGCAGAGAGCCCGATGCAGGGCTCGATCCCAGGATCATAACCTGAGCCATCATGATGACCTGAGCCATCATGACCTGACCAAAGGCAGAGGCTTTAACCCACTGAGCCACGCAGGCGTTCCATCTATTGGAAAGTTTTTAAATGGTTTTCGAAACAACTCTTAGATTAAGTAATCATCAAAACCACAATGAAGACAGCGGACCTCTAGGAATAAACTATGTTTTTTTTCTCTATTCATCTTTCTACCTATTTCCTGCTCTTCCCAATGCAGAATAAGGATTGGAGATTTTCTTGCTTGGCAATACCTTTCTCTGTTTCTATTTCTCATAGTGCTGGGACTAGACTTTTCTAATATTGTATGGGATTTGGGTTTGCGTTTTGAAAGGAGTAACACAGACCTTACTACTGCCATTTATTAGAAACTAGTTAAGTCTATTCTGGCTAGGAAAATTAGTGTTTTATACTGTTCATCCTAGCTTTCTAAGTTTTTATACTGGGGCTTGAGTCCTCAGGAACCTTGTGGGAAAAGGTGATTGGCTGAGGTCAGGATTCTGTGTCTTTGTAGTTCTAGCCAATAATATGATTAAATAGCACAATCTCACCCTAATTGTTTAATAAAACCTACAGAATACCCTCAAAGATATATCCAGGATGAAATATACCTTCTGTGCTAAGAGAGAATGAAATAAAGTAAACAATGAACAGAAGAGGCTATAAAAAGTGTAAGGAAATATGCCCCTGGAAAGCCAAAAGCCTGATTTAAAGATTTGAAGAAAGTAATTAACTAGGAAAAATGGAAAAAAAAAAATGATTGATTAATAAATTAGATTTTTTTTTGAGAAAACAACCTCATATGCACTAAAAACCTCTAGTTAGCAAAAAAAAAAAAAAAGAAAAAGAAAAAGAAAGAAACCCACACACACACAAAACAAACAAACAAACAAACAAAAAAACCCCAAAACAAACCAAACAAACAAATATAAAACATTGGCTATATGAAGGGAAGAAGGAGAAAGAATTCTGTTCATGTGTTAGGGAATTTGAGTGAGGTGGGTAATTTTGTAGGAAAATGTGTTATAGAAATTAAGTGGGATACTTACTTACATACATAGGCCAAAAAACAAAGGTGTAAAGTTTTGCAGGCAAGGTAAACATAACACCAGGCAAGGTGGGCGCAAGGCAAGATTTATTAAAGGCACTCTTCAGCGAAGTTTCAGGGCTCAGGAGAAGGGGAGCCAGGAAAGTTGCTCCGGGAGGAGGTGGGCACCCTTGGGCGAGGTTCCTCAACTCCGGAAAGAGGAGTGGGGAAGTCACTGGGAGGGAGTTGGGGGGGGGGGTGTCCTTTATCGGGCCAAGAAATGGCATGGTCTCACATCCATATTTGGTGATCGGAAAGTATGGGGTGAGGGCTCCTGATACTCCTGTTTCCTGCATAGGTATCGGGTTATCTATGGAGACGTGACCTGGGCGTACACCCTTTTGGTGGGAGAGTCTAGGGTTAAGGAAGGGGGGTGGGTAGGGGACTGGAAGATGGCGGCCCTGGCCGTCATTTCTATTGTTCCTCCTGCATTCCCGGAACCGCCACCCAACAAAAGGAATCACTGAAGAAGCTGGAAATTACTGATTTATAATAAACTCCAGGCCAAGGCAGTTTCATGAGTGAATTAGAAAGAAACAGTATGCCAATTAGTTCCAGAATACAGAGAAAAATAACTCAGTATTAGAAAAATCTAAAAAAAAAAAAAAAAAAAAAAATGGACTACATCAAAAATCAAGGAGAAAAATTACAGGAATCTGTTGATTATTGACCAAAGCAAATACCTGACAAAATTCAACATTTATTCCTGATTAAAAAAAAAAAAGACTGAGTAAAAATGGAATAGGGATAATTGGTTAAAATGGCAAAAGTATGTATTTCTCACCATTAGCTTGAACCATTAAGATTTACACTAGAAGCATTCCCAACAAAGCCCAAAAATGTGATAAAAGTATTCATTTACATCATTATTTAATATGATTTAAAAACTGCAGCCAAGTTTTGAATATTAGAAATGAAAATTAATTATTATTTGCACATGATATACTAACATACCTAGAGAGTCCAAAAATAACCAACTGAAAATATAATCAGCAAGCATTCAATTAAATGATGAGCTAAAAATTTAAATAACATAATTTTCTTCGTTTAGGGAAGAACATAAAAGATCTCCTTCAAACAATTTACAAATAAATTTTCAAAAATTATATACACATTTAAGAAAATGAGACTAATAATAAAAAGAAGTACTAACTCCTCTTTTGGGGGGAAGTGACCTTGAAAAAGTGGTTGTGACAGCCCTTCTTGAAGAAAAAATTTGTGAAAGTAGTTGGGGGCATGCAGAATAGAAGAGGAAGAGTAGAGGGGGGGTGTACCGCCACCAGGGATAAATGCTACAGTATTATACGGCATGAAATAGGCAAATCCTTAAAATGGAGAGCCCAGAAGGAGAGCCCAGCAGGTGATAACAGTGGCATTATAAACTGATGAAATAAGGACCTATTCCCTAAATGTGCAATTGGCTGGTTATTTGACTCCAGATCAAGTTTGACCCCATTCTCAGGCTTTCCACCAAAACAAATTCTGGCTGAACCAAAGAGTTCTATTTTGAAGACTAGAAGGAAACTTGGCTGAGCAAAAACCAAGATCTGAACCAAAATAAATAACTGAATATGCCAGGAATGGGAAAATCTTTGTTAGCAACATTAAACAACAAAAACAGAATTAAAGATGTATACGTTTTACTACAAAAAAAATAAAAACTTAAAACTCCTGCTGTGAATGAAATTAAAAATATAAACAACATACATGTAGGAAAAACATTTATAAAATATAAGATACACGGTTTTACTAATCCTAAAATAAACTTTCTATAAATTAATAGGAAAAAGATGAACATCCAAATAGAGAAATAGGCGAAATATACATAGGTAATTTATAAAAGAAGAAATATAAAAGGGCAATAAATGTGAAAAGACAGACTCATGGTTAATCAAAAACACACAGGTAAAATTATGTGATATCATTTTCTGCTCATCTGACTGGCAAAGATACAGAAGTCTGACAATAGTGATGTTGGTGTGGGTGTGTGGAAACAGGCAAACTTGTCCATGCTGGTGGAAGTATAGTAACCTTAGCATAAGGAAATTTTGGCTAATTATATCAATTAGCATTTTGCATAATCCTTGATCCATTTAGAAGAATCAATCTACAGAAGGCAACTGGTCATATACAAAGTTGTGGTATTGTTAATAACAGTGCAAAACCCTCCAACAACCTCCCCCCTACACAAAATCGAAGACATGCATTAAACAGAGATTTCAGTTTCCAGTTGAGAATGTGAGGAACTTGGAAGTCATCACTCCCACCCACACAGCAAGAAAAAGCTGAACTTCAGATCAGCAATTCTTAGATCCATCAGAAAACTGAAGTCATAGGGCAAACAACTTCCTCCCAAATTGGAGAGATGACAAGCAGATACAGAGAATCACAATGTCCCGGAGCAGAAGCCCATAAGCAAGTATCTCTGTAGAAACCAGTGCAGTGGTCTGAAGACCCATAATGTAATTGGGGGGGAGGGGTTATTAGAAGCTTAGTGGGGACATGTTTGAAAGTTAAAAACTCCAGTGATACTCAGTCTTAAGGGAGCTTGTACACTTCTGTGAGTTTCATTTACCTCCAGGAGTCCTAGCAAGTTTTCACACTGATGATCAGAGGAAGAGCCCATTGTCCTTCTGGCAGTGGGAGGGGCAAAGCAGGCATTTTTTAAATAAGCCCAGGGCATTGTATTCTTCTTAACAAGGCCTGCCTGCAAGAGAAATACTTGACCAGAGCCTAACCAACTGTTTGCTAGAAACATGGATGTTAAAGGCTCATCTGGGAGGTCTAAGATAGAAATGAGGAACATGTTACTGGAAATTGGGGGGCAAGTGTTGTTATAAAGTGGCAGAGAACTTGGCTTAATTGTGTTGTGCCATGTTGTGGAAAGTAGAGATTGTAAGTGATGCATCTGGATATTTAGCTGAGATGCGTTCGAAGCAGTGTTGAAGGGGAGGGCTGGTTTCTCTTTGCTGTTTATAGCAAACTACAAGAGGAGAGAGATATATTTAAGAAAGAAGTGTTACGCAAAAAGGAACCAGAACTTGAAGATTTGGAACATTCTCAACCTATCTGTATTGCAAACAATGAGGAATCATGAGCCAGAGAGAACACGAAAGTGGCAGCTAGACAACCACTGGTTGAGGGAAGTAGGCATCCAAGTTGTGGGCCCAACCAAGCATCTGAGGAGAAGTCTATTAGTCTAAAAAATAGCAAAAGTAATTAAATAAATAAAAATTAACTCTAGAAACAATCTACATGTTTTCCAGTAGGAAACAATGATAGAATCACACAATTGAACACTACGTTGTCATTAGAGTGTGATATGTGGTTATATTCATCAGTAAACAATCTCCTGTCAGATCACATTATGTTGCAAAACTGCTCATGTATTATGACACAATCTTTTACAAAATTAACTATCCTCCGGTTTATGTGCTTATGTCAATATAGAGCGATGTCTGGAAGAACCAGGCAGTGGTCAGAGGGGGCAAGGACCATGCTTGTCTGGACATCACTGAATCCCCAACACCCAACCTGCACAGAGTAGGTACTCAATAGATGTGTCTGAAGGGAAAAATTGAAATAAATTCTTTTTTATATTTGTGTATACTGTTTGACTTTTTTTTTTTTTTTTTTTAATATGAAACCATATTATCAATGTAGTGGAACAGGGACTGGAAGCTATTTTCACTCTAGAAAAGTCAATCTACATACTTAAGGGCAAAACTGGTGATTGGCTCTTGACACTGTTTGAAATTCATTGAGTAACTGCTCAATTCCCTATTTTATCTTTGAATGTGGGTCCAGCCCTACGTAGCTTTTCTTTCCAGAAGCACCTTACAAAAATAATTGCCTATTACTTCTCTTTACCATCTGAGGTACAGTGGTGGCAATATTCCATTTCAACGGTTCAAATATCTTTTTTTCAGATGAGAATAACCTTCTGAAATGGGAACGACTAAAATGGCTTGTTTTTTTTTTCCTTCCAAAGCATTCAAAGCAGTTGTTTTCCTTCTTTTTCTGTCCACCTCCAGGCGATATGGTAGATTTACCTCTCCCTTTCCAAATAATGGCAGAAATGTTTCCCTGGAAATAGCAACTTCTTAGAATTAAAAAACTGAGATTGGATCACCACAAATACGGAATGTCTGTGTGCAACTGAAAATACAAAGTCACATTTCTGTCAGCACACACTTTGAATTACAGCTTGTCAAGGCATCTCCAGCAGACTACTGTTCACCATTAGCGGGAATAAAATTGCTTATCTTTGTGCTTCAGCTTATCAAATTGATATAAAAATCTATAATGACATCAACATTGACTACAATATTATCTACTTTACTTCTGGGAAAATTTACGTTGGGCGCATTGTCTGACTCAGTCCCAAGAAGCCAGTGGGGTCAGGGGTAACCATCTCCACTGGTGGCATCCTGTCTGTTCTCCCTTCAGGACTTTGCCTGGGCCAACTCCACCCCTTACTCACCTAGTCCCCACCATGCCAGGCTCAGGATGCTTCCACATCACCAACAACTTTTTTTAAAAAGTGCAAAAACCAAAACCCTCAATAAATGGCACTGGGCAACAATAGTTGAACCATCTCCAGTTGGAAGGAACAGTGTGGAAAGAAAGGTTAAACCTTGTTTACCTGATTTATAAAAAGGCTAACAGCAAGGCCAACATGACTGTGCACACACCTTTCCCGAGATATTCGTCATCTCTGCTATGAAACAACCTCAGAGTCGGTCCAGCCCAATGCCTTCATGTCCCTCCAGAAAGGACACTCTGAAAGTTTAGGACACTCACTGTCAAGTCCCTCTGGGTTCAGCTGAACCACAACATTAAAAACAATAAAAACAAAAAACAATTCTAAATTCAAACACTCTAACTCTTACGAGGAATGCTGTACTCCCAGAACAGGTCATGTGGACACTTCTCTTGGAATAGTGTTGTAAAACAAAACAAAACAAAACAAAACAAAACAAAACCTAGCTATTTGAAAGAAAGCCGAAAGTGGGCAGTAATTATTCTGCTTAATTCTAGTTCTGATAATGTGGGAAACCCAGACAGTACTAACTCCCTCTTGTCTCCCACAGTCGTATCACTTGCGGTAAAAATGAGAAAACATGGCTAGAACTCCTCAGTTAATTCAGGTAAAAAGCTGGGCATTTACAACCACCAATCATCAGACCTTGAACATTTTTGCTTTCACTATCTGGTTATAGCAGGGTTTTGCACTAATGGTACAGATCAAAAATATTTTCTACTAAACCTATAATGTCCTGAAATGGGAGTCAGGAGTCTAATTTCTGGTCTGAATTATTTCCCTCATCTGCTGTTTATTTTTGATAAGCCCTAAGGTTCCTTCCAGCTCCAACATTCTTGGAGTCTATGATCATTCAATACTAAGGTTCCAAAAGGATACCTGCAAGCCAAATCAGCCCAACAGTCACATTCTGTTTGGACCACCCATTGTTTTTGGAAATCACAGAATTGATTAACAATATTCAAAATTGAGGGATTTCACCCCAAATCTGAATTTCTGGTTTTTCTTTTTGTTGTTGTTGTTTTAAATCACAAGATCTGGAAACACTAAATGATGCCCGGCTGGAGCTGGGCAATGGCTTCCATCCGTAAACAAGACACTGCCTCTTCAGTTTGCCACAGTCCCACTGCTCTCTACTGTCCACACAACTCAGAGGTCAAAGTCAGTTCCCATCGGTTGTCATGCTATGATGCTTCTCTTACACTTGAATGGAAAGAAGTGAAAAATTTATTGTATCCATATTAAGAGCAGAAAAATGACAGATTCAAAGAGCTGAATGTGCCATAAAAAATGTGAGAAAGTAATATTCTTCACTTCCGCATAAAAATATGGTGGGTGTTTAGTATGCAAATAAGCGTGTCTGCACTGGAAGAGCACAACATAAGCTGCCACTTTGAAATGAACCACAATAAATGCTGGCATTTGTGATGAAAATTAGTAAAATGAGAAAGCGACCTATTTTATTTGTTTCTATTAGAAACCATGAAATGGGTTTCTGAAAGTGAAGGAAATGTCTGCTGCAACCCTGAAGGAATGGATTGAGTGAAAAAGTGTCTGGGCATTCAGCCTCTTAGGGGTGGTGGGTTTACAAAAATGTGTATTGAGTGTAGCTATAGTTATGTATTCTGAACAGGCAGGAATGGCCTTGTATAAATGTAAGTGCAATCTGAAACAGGTGTTCAGGATATTGACGAATTAATAGAAACTTACAAGTTACATGAAAAAGACAAATCAGGGCACCTGGGTGGCTCAGTGGGTTAAAGCCTCTGCCTTCGGCTCGGGTCATGATCCCAGCCCCTGCATTGGGCTCTCTGCTCAGCAGGGAGCCTGCTTCCTCCTCTCTCTCTGCTTGCCTCTCTGCCTACCTGTGATCTCTGTCAGATAAGTAAATAAAATCTTTAAAAAAAAAAAAAAGAAAGAAAAAGACAAATCACTTGTGATATTTTCTAGTGCAACCGATAAGAGCATCGTAAGCCACATTTATTTGTGAGGCAAAGAAACTTTGGTGTGACTGAATTCTTAGACATGGTGCTCATGAAATGGCAGCAGGAAATTATTTATTTTGGTAGGTTGAAAAAAATTTTAATGATTTTTTTTTAGAAGTTTAGCATAGTAAGCATATCTAAAGATAGTCTTTCTGTGGGTGGTAATTTCATATGTCATCAAACAACATATTCACGTTATGTTATGTAACAATCAACAATATTTTTTTGAGATTTTATTTATTTATTTGAGAAAGAGGGGGAGAGAGAGAGAGCAGGGGAAGAAGGCAAAGGGAGAGGGAGAAGCAGACTCTACGGTGAGCATGGGGCCAGACGTGAGGCTCAATTTCATGATCCTAAGATCATGACCTGAGCTGAAACCAACAGTCAGACACTTAACTCAGAGGTATCCCTCAACAATATTTTGAAGAAAAATTTAAGTCACTTTATTGAATAATTCACCAAGAAAGGCTTTGCCCTGAAGAGTTAAGAACAGAATATAATAAAATTCTAAGTTAGAAACAGTCCTATGGCTTGAACCATAGCAATTCAGTTGTTGGCTGGATGAACTGGATATACGATACAGTATTTAGCTGTGCTATATAAAGTCAGGTGGTAGTGCTGGAGTTTTTTCAGTGTTGAAAGGAATAAATTTATTTTCATCATGCAAGCAAAGCTGTGATGGTGAAAAAGTAGATCAAAGACGTGGCATTCTTGGTGATGCTACAACTCATCTAAAATACTTTGAATGCTCTTCTGTTTAGATACTCACAAGCAACACATGAATATAGGGATTGACAGGTAAAGTCATCCAATATGAATGATTCAGTTCATCTTCCTATTCTCTAATCAGTCTCCAGAAATGAAAATGAGGGCCTGAACTCTAGTCCCCAAATTGTAAAGTTGAAAACAATTCCTCCAAGTTGTTATCTGACTTCAAAACTTATGAGAATAAATTACCAATGTGTAATTGACATTTTTCATTATTATATGTGTTCAGTCTGCTTCTGATTATAAAGGAGTAGCTTGTATCAGGTCAACTTTCCAAATGAAAATATCAACAACCATAAAAAATATACAAAATACATAATTTAGCTTCTTGAAAGCATTAGAGAGCAATTAAAGTAGCCAGGATTTGAACAGACAACATACCAGCATGAAGAAAAACACAGAAGATGTTTTTCTTAGATTTTTCCTGCTGCTTTCCTCTCTTGGAGACTTTGCTAATCTGTAGTACAGAGCAGCAACCTAAGCTTCCAGCAGTCTCACAAGGTGATATTGTCTGTTTTTTTGTTTTTTGTTTTCCCTCTCAGCTTTTGGTTATTTGGTCCTCTCTTCTGGAATTCCTGGTAATTTTTAAACATAATGCTACTTTTTGTATATGAAACATCTTAGAGACAATGTTGTCTCATCAAGAAAGGATCTAGTTTTCCCTGGCTGCCAATAAGAGAATAGGCAGATAAACAATCAGATTTAGACAATATAAATAAAGAAGAAATGTACACAGATGAAAATGAGCCACCTCTGGAGTGAGGTGAGTTTCTTATGGTGATAGGCCAATGTCCAGAAATTTGACCAAGCACTCTGTGAAAGTGTTTCATAAAGGATTATGGTATGTGAAGTATGATTGGATTAAACAATCCTTGAGATTCCCTTACAAAAACGATTCTGTGGGCTTGGGGGGCAAATAAACTAACATCTTAAAATGAGACAAAGTATAACCCAAACATCCAAATTCAGCTAGATTTCATGCTTCTAAAGCAACATAAAACAGGGAACAGATTCATCTATATCTCTGTTTTAGCAATTGTATAGCTGTTGTAGAAAGGTCAAGGGGAAAGGAAGTTGGATTTAATATAGTACATATTAAAAGTATCCTTGATTCTGGACCATGGCAAAGCAGATCAAGAAGACAGGCTGTTCTTATTCATGGCTAAGAAGAGAATAAAGGAAAAGATGAGACCAACGTACTTTACAACAACAACAAAAGAATGGCTCAGATGCAGAAGTTACATAAAAGCTAGAGGTCAAGACAAGATTAAAGCCAATGACCAAGATGGAACTGAAGAAAAAACCAGGATTCACTGCCGAAAGCTAGAGGTCAAATCAAGTGATGCATCAAAGGTAGGAGAGCCAGCAGAAACTGAGCCTCAAAACCAACGTACCGAAGTCTAGTGAGCCTTAAAAATGACCACAGCCAGGGCACCTGGGTGGCTCAGTGGGTTAAGCCTCTGCCTTCGGCTCAGGTCATCGTCCCAAGGTCCTGGGATCGAGCCCCACGTTGGGATCCCTGCTCAGGGGGGAGCCTGCTTCCTCCTCTCTCTCTGCCTGACTCTCTGCCTACTTGTGATCTCTGTCTGTCAAATAAATAAATAAAAATTTAAAAAAAAATGACCACAGCCTACCTCCGTCAAGAAGCCCCTTTATGTTCACATTGTGGCAGAACCAAAAGAACTTCCCAAAAGTGCAGGTATTTAGCAATTGGAGGCAGAGTAGTGGCTTACAGCCCTTACATCTTTACAGTATGGATGCTGCCATGTCCGTGTACAAGGCAATGTCCAACAGCTCACAGGGCCATGCTGTAATGAGGTAATGAAAATGTAAAGCCACCTAGCATGAATTTTCCAAATTTGTAAGAAGGAAGACAATGTGTTTATTTAAAATTTGTATGACATATATATACCACATATACATTTCCAATTCCACGTAATTATATAAATGCAATATTTCCTTCTCTTTTTTGCCCTTTTTTGTTTCCATGCCTCTCCCTCTATCTTTTTTTGCTTCTCTTGTCCTCTACTCTCGCTGCATCCTTTCTACTGCAGGCAACCTGTTGATTTACTTACTTCCTCATGCAAATGTCATTATTTCTAAAACATACAGAAACATATATGGTTATTTTGTCATCAGTCATTTTACATAAATGTCCTCTTTTTTTTTTTTAAAGATTTTATTTATTTATTTGACAGACAGAAATCACAAGTAGGCAGAGAGGCAGGCAGAGAGAGGAAGGGAAGCAGGCTCCCCACTGAGCAGAGAGCCCAATGCGGGGCTCTATCCCAGGACCCTGAGATCATGACCTGAGCCGAAGGCAGAGGCTTAACCCACTGAGCCACCCAGGTGCCCCACATAAATGTCCTCTTATATGCACTTTTTTGCATTTTGCTTTACTCATAGATAGTCCTTCAAGTCATGTGGTAGAGTTCTAATTCATTCTCTCTCTTTTTTTCATGCTTGTTTATTTTAGAGAGAGTGTGAGCGATGGGAGGGGCAGAGGGAGAAAGAGAGTCTTTTTTTTTTTTTTTTAAAGATTTTTATTTATTTATTTGACAGAGAGAGATCACAAGTAGACGGAGAGGCAGGCAGAGAGAGAGAGAGGGAAGCAGGATCCCTGCTGAGCAGAGAGCCCGATGCGGGACCTCGATCCCAGGACCCTGAGATCATGACCTGAGCCGAAGGCAGCGGCTTAACCCACTGAGCCACCCAGGCGTCCCGAGAAAGAGAGTCTTAAGCAGACTCCCTGCTGAGCATGGACTATGATGCAGGGCTCACTCCTACCATCCTGAGATCATGACTTGAGCTGAAAACAAGAGTTGGATGCTCAACAGACTGAACCACCCAGGCACCCCAATTCACTCTCTTTAATAATCAAATTGGCAAAATTGATGATGAGGTGGCCCCATGATTAATAATGTATTCTATCACTTACTTGTTGAATGTCATTCATTAGTCCAATTTTTGCCATGTCGTAAATATTGTTGGGTCGGTGGCTCCGGGAATGCAGGAGGAACAACAGAAATGACCGCTATGCCGCCATCTTCCAGCCCCCTCCCCCCACCCCTTCCTCAACCCTTGACTCTCCAGCCAAAAGGATGTATGCCCAGGTCATGTCTCCATAGGTAACCCGATACCTATGCAAGAAACAGAACCCCCACCCCATACCCTCCGATCACCAAATACCCTACCATATATGGATGTGAGCCCATGCCCTGCCTTGGGCCGATGGAAGACCCCCCACCGACTCCCTACCAGCTCGACTTCCCCGACATCACTTTCCAGAGTCGTGGAACCTCGCCCGAGGGTGCCCACCTCCTCCCAGAGCAACTTTCCTGGCTCCCCTTCTCCTGAGCCCTGAAACTTCGCTGGAGAGTGCCTTTAATAAATCCTGCCTTGCGCCTACCCTGCCTGGTGTTGTGTTTACCTCGCCTGCAAAACTTTACAAATATCATTATACATATATTTTACATAGTAATGCTTTTACTGCTAGGAGACAATTCCCAGGATTAAGACTGGCAGGTGAAAGGGCACATATATTTTTAATGTTAACAGGTACTGCCAAATTGCTTACCAGAAGGGCTATAACAATTCACAAATGTAACAATGTAATTCTTTTAATATAAAACTGGATATATTTTGGAAAAAAATGCAAATTTTACTTTTTTTTTTGGAAAACATATAAACCTTCAATGAGCCATGGGACTTTGAGCCATCCACACCATAATATTCTCTAGGAAGTGGGTTTTCCCTTCTCTGATATGTTTGAGAAGACCCAGATTACATGAGAGAAACAGTGCATTAACCTATAGGAATGGTATGTAACTCTTGTTTGGTGGCATGTAGGACAGCAAGCCTGACACCATTCCACTTGGGGGACAAAATAACTTCTCTCTCAGAGATTAGGGTAATAACAGCCCCTCCTGTAATTTTATCCTCCTGTCTTTCACAGAAGAGAAGACTCACAGCCCAAGTAGCACAAGTGTCCTCACTCTCCTCAGCATGATGGAAAGAAAGATGTGAAGGGACAACTTCTTAGCTCCTCCCTGGCTGGAAGAGAAGCCAAAAGGCTCTTGTCTCTCTCTGCAGTCACGGGAAACAGGGCCTTAGGTCATCTGCCTTAACATTACAGATACATCCTCCGTGAAAACAACAGATTCAATAGATGGCTGGATCTATTGAGATCTCCATGTTTCCTGAGATAACAGGGACTTTTCGGTTTGGGATAGAGCCACCTCTGTTACCTCCAGATCAGGATCCCAGGACTAAGTGAGGAAAAGAGAGAACTCAAGGATTTCTGCTATCATTCAAAAAACTGTAACTGCTTGTCTTGAAAGGATTCTAAGATCAACATCATCTTTACAATGGCTTAGTTTTAGCATTGAAGTAAAGCTTTACAAGTCACAGCGCTCATCTGTGTGGTTGTTGATTTTCTCTATATATTCAAATGACTTTCTTTGGCTATGCAAAGACAGAGAAATCCCTTTTCCTCAGCAAAGATTTTAATATTAAAGAGGCCTCAGGTGTAAATAAAAGCAATTCAAGCTTTTAAGAATTTACTTCCACATTCTATGAATCCTGATGATCTCTACTGAATTCTACAGTCTTGGAAGCTTTGGAGGAAAAAAAAATGTTTATTTCATGTTTAAAATTTAAAAAAACATTAAAAAAAGAGAAAAGAATCTAGACCCTGTTTTGGGAATTCACAACGGAGCTACCCTGAAGTATCAAGTGATGGTGCACTTTGACAGTGTGTCTAGCTCTCTGAATTCTTCATATGAAAAGCTTTGATATTTTAATATTAAAAATCTAATGGTGTCATCTTTTCCTCTCCATGGTATAAATGAGAACATGAAAAGCAACTTAGAAGTTTAGCAGTTAACTTTGGCCATAATGTCAAATATTATTTGGCAGAACCCACAAAGAATTATCCCCAAGTATTTTACACCATTTTCATCATTTAAAGGTGCAACATTTTATTGAGCTAAAAGTGAACATAAATCTGAGAGATCTATGAAGAATCTGTAATGTTATCTTTTTTAACTGAGAGGGGTTTCATTAGCATGTTCTAAGATAGGCTGACATGATGATGATGAGACACAGGCTAATATTAACTCAGCAAAACGCCACAAAAGTGCAGCCAGCACTAACTTAAATTTAATATAGCATTTTGGGAGACACAGCCTTAATTCTAACAAACATACCAATTACAGGTTGATTCTACTGTTACACTAGAATCGTGGAGTAATAAAAACAGAGAGTTTATCAAAGAGAAGCAAAACTTATTTACTTTGACTGTTGACAAATTGTTTAAAAACAATTACACAGGATTTAGTACATCCTGGATATGAATTACTCTTAATTATAAATGTCATCTTATTGTTCTTGTTCCAAAAGGCAAACCAGGTATTTAGTAACAGAAAGTATTCTTTCCATCAGCAGATGAATGCAGTGATAATTTATCACCAGCAAAGCCGTTAGACTTTCTGACACCACCTTACCTAAACTGGTAAAAACACTTTGATGCTAATTTGGTAAGACAAGAGAACTAAAGAGAATTCATCTCAGTTATTTAAATCCTGTCACTGATGTCCATGCCTTACGGCCCAGATAAACTATTCTGATGTCTCTTTCTAATCATGTTTCCTGAATTAATCTTTCAGCTGCTGGATCATGATATGATTCACTGAAAGAATGCCACCCTCCATTCTACAACCATAAAAACAGATGGAAGCAAGGGTTGAAAGGATACAGAATTGTACTGTGGTGATAGACAAATGTTAGGATAACACCATACAACTTTGAAAATTATTATTTTTTTAAAATCAGGTTTGGGAACAAGTCGAGAAAGCAAAATATAATCACACTTTGATGTATATGCTCTGCTCCCAACATATGCCAACGACAGATTTAAAATATAAATAGAAGTAACCATGGTCATCTTCCAAATGGAGACAGAATTGTGAATCAGAATTTGAACAGAACAGGAAGCTGTGGGAAGGACCCACAAGGCTCCCAGTCTGAAAGAAGGCTCCTATGGGACGAGGGACACACACGGCTGCACTGTCTGAGGCAGTCATCAGAGAAGAAGCTAGCCTTGTAAAGAATGCTGAACAAACCTGCTGCTCACTGCAGACCTATAGAAGTTGGAAGAAGCAGATAGAGCCTGATGACCAGGAACCACAGCAGCCCCCTCACCTCCCATGATGTCCAGGTATAGTGACTGGATCAGAGATAATAGCATCATGGCACAGGGACTCAAATCCCCTGGGAAGACCTCATTCTGGATTGGAGAACCCAGAGTTTGGCAGGCAGACACAACCATAAATAAGGAAGGTAAACATGGTGAGAAAAAGAAAAACCACTGTAATGACTAAATGAGCCTGTAAACAAAAAGTTGCAAGACACAGTAACACCTTTAATGCTAAGAAAGACAGCTACCAAAATCTACAGGAGTTTACAGTGAATGAGTTCATTTTACAGACTAGTCTGACAAAGGTTTAAAATAAGTATGTTCTGAGAAATAAGTTAAAACATACCCATTTAAAAAAAAAACAATTAACAATAAGACAATATGGGATGAGAAGAGGCAAAAATGAAACAACATATGGATACAGAAGAGAACTGATTGGAATTTTTGGAAATGGAAAATTTAGCCATTTAAATAAATAAAGCCAGTCCATATGGGATTAACTCTAGTCTGGATAGTGGAAATGAGATCTGGTGAATCAGAAGAGTTCTGGGAAATCCATCACACTACAAAAAGACAAAGAGGTAAAGGGAACAGTTAAGCAATCTGAGATGAAATATAGGAGAAATATTTGAAGAGATAGCAGTTGGGAAATTATAAGTCACCCCAGATAGTCATACAAAGGCTGTGAAGGACCTTTTTGAAGTAAATTACAAAATGTTACCAGGAGACATAAAAGTACATTTGAATATAGGCAAGGATATACCATATTCAGGGAAAAGAAAACTTAATAGCATAAATATCAGTTCTCCTAAATCATTCTATTAGCTCGAAGAATGACTGGACAAAAAGCCTAATGCTTTTATTTTTTAGCTGAACAAGTTAATCCTGGATTTCATATGTAAGAACAAAGGTCCAAACATAGGCAAGATGGTAAGAAAGAAGAGTAAAAGAAATTTCCTTGCCAGACCTAAAAACTTAGCATAAAGCTATAGTAATTAGGACAGTGTGGTGCTGGCATAAGAATAAGGAGAATGCATTCAAGTAAAGGGCTCAGAAACAATCCTACACACATGTAAAAAGTGGTGATGTGGCAATGAAACATGGGTATGTATAAAGACAGACTCCTCAGTAAATAGTTCCTGGATCACAGGCTATTTCAAAAGAGAAAAGTGAGGGGCGCCTGGGTGCCTCAGTGGGTTAAAGGCTCTGTCTTCAGCCCAGGTTATGATCTCAGGGTCCTGGGATTGAGCCCCGCATTGGGCTCTCTGCTCAGCGGGGAGCCTGCTTCTCCCTCTCTCTCTGCCTACCTCTCTGCCTACTTGTGATCTTTCTCTGTGTGTCAAATAAATAAATAAAATTTTTTTAAAAAAGAGGGAGAGAGAAAAGTGAGTGAAATCTCTGCCTCACCAACTGATCAGTTGTAGGAAAAAAACCCTGTATTATGAAACACAGAACTTAAAACTTTATAGAAAAACATATTGGGGAAAAGAACACCATTGCCAGAGAAGAATTTCTAAAGAAACACAAAAGCACAGGTCATAAAGGAAAAGATTGATAAAGCTGATTAGAATTAAAATTTAAAACTTCTATCCAAAAAAGATACCCTAAGCACACTTAAAATATATTTGATATCCATATAACCAACATAGAATTATCAACCAGAATATATAAAGAAGCCTACAATAAGAACGAAAAAGACAAAACCTGAATAGAAAAATGGAAGTATACAAATTGTCAGTTTAGAGCAGAAATCCCAATCACAAAACGTATATATGAAAAAGATGTTCACATAGACTAAAACTCAGGAAAATGAAAAATAAAACAATAAGATACTATTTGCTCTCGGTTGGGCAAAACAGAAAAATCTAACAATAGCAACTCTCAGCAAAAATGCGGAACAAACTGTTATACAGTGCCAGGAAATGTGAACTAACTAGAATATCCCTTTGAATGGCATTTGGTCATAGCTGGTAGAAAGAACTATGCATGTACCTTACTGATCCAGCAATTCTATGCAGCAACTTTCTTAACAAGTGGTTCTCATCTGAACCATGAAACAGAAAATAATTTGCAGGATTATTTTTTCAAATCTCCCAAGGATGGTGGGTAACTAGCACCATCCTTGCTGTAGGTGAGAAGCGAATTCATATGTAAAATTGATCACATGGGGCATTAGGGTTAACTCTCCAGGAAACCCTGGGTGAGCTGCGGTTGAGCTCCCTTGCCAGAAATAGTCTAAGTGAAATAGACTATGTGTCCGGGGCACTTGGGTGGCTCAGTGGGTTAAGCTTCTGCCTTCAGCTCAGGTCATGATTCCAGGGTCCTGGGATGAAGCCCTGCATTGGGCTCTCTGCTCAGCAGGGAGCCTGCTTCCTCCTCTCTCTGCCTGCCTCTCTGTCTACTTGTGATCTCTCTCTCTCTCTGTCAAATAAATAAATAAAATCTTTAAAAAAAATAGACTATGTGTCCATCAGCAGGAGAATGGATATACATATTGGAGTGTATACCAGGAACAACATAATGTCCATCAGGAAAAACTCAAGCTCATATCAATATGGATATATTTCACAAATAATGAAGAATTTTTACAAAAAGTAAGCTGTGAATATTACATTTAGTCTGATACCACTGGTGTAAAAGTTTAACACATGTAAAAAATACATATTTTAAGTATAGGAACAAGTATGTGTGGCAAAATATGAAACGCAAGCGAGGGGATGATAAGCAGCAAATTCACGATGGGAGAGGAGAGTGGGGTTGACAAGATGTTCACAGGAAAATCCAACTGAACTAAAATGTTTTATCTCTTTAAAAATCAAATTATGGAAAGTATTAATATCTGTTAAACCTTTCTGGTTGAAACATGGGTGTTTGTATTATTCTTTATACTCTTCCACATGTTTAAAATAGCTTTTACTTAAAAAAAAAAAAAGATGAAAGAAATCCAAAAATGTAAGTCTTCACATTTTCTGATCTGTCACAGCTGCAATAGTTCAGTCTGTGTAATGTCGCCTTGATTATTCTGACAGCCTCTGTGATTCTGGGCTTGTAGCTCTCAAATTCGTCTTCCTCCCTTCCCTGTTGCCAGAGTGAGCTCTTTAAAACATAAATCTGATCACATTACACAGGTCAGCCTGCAAAGGAACGGTCTTTATGATTCTCTGTAAGCACGCAGCCTTTGATGCAGCCCAGACATCCACGTCCAGCGTCATGTCCCAAGTTCCCACTCATCTGGTGTTTCCAAAATGTCAATTTCTTTTAGTCCCTTTGAACACATTACACTGTTTTGCTACTGTCCTTTTGTTTCACTGTCCTGAAACACGGCTCTGCCTTTGCCTTCCTCAGCATGAACGGTTGATTGGTTCACCTTGGGTTGGGTACCCTCCTCCAGTCTCCATGGAGCTTTTGACGTGCCTCTCTTTTGGAATTTGACACTTTGTGTATCTTTCAACACCAGTCTGAAGGATGCTGACTTATTGGTTATTGTAGTTCTTCAGACTTATACAGTGCCTGGCCCAGAAGTACTTATTTTTTTTTTTTAAATATTTTATTTATTTGACAGAGAGATCACAAGTAGGCAGAGAGGCAGGCAGAGAGAGATGGGGTGGGGGGTGGGGAGCAGGCTCCCTGCTGAGCAGAGAGCCTGATGCGGGGCTCCATCCCAGGACCCCGGGAGCATGACCTGAGCCGAAGGCAGAGGCTTAACCCACTGAGCCATCCAGGTGCCCCTGGCCCAGAAGTACTTAACTGAATCGAATGACGTGTTCTATATTTACTGCTACTTTGCTCTTTTCTGGTTCTCCCTGATTCAGTATGCTGTCTTACTGCATAAGAAAACAAGAAATACACTAAGGGACAGGGGTGGTCACTCTCCTATCAGCTCCTATGTTGGTTAGCAACCAAAGAGAGACTGTCAAGGTATATTTTAATAGGATTTCTAAAGGTAGAAGACTGGAAATGACCCCTTTACAGTGTTCTATTCATTGGCCTACAATGTAAACTTATGCTATTGACTCAGTCTCCCCAAAGAGTTCATATTGGAAGAAAATATGGAAGGCGTTGTTTGATTAGATCCTCTCTTCCAGCACTTCCCCATAGCACCCTCCTCCCACCGCTTCCCTTCACATCCAGTGTGCCCTACTGCCATTCTCTTACCTTTTAATTGACCTTCCCTGTGCTTCATCTACTCTGGTCCTTACATAATGAATTAAACTGTAGAGGGCTGTTTCCAGAGAGACCGTAGGCAGCTTGACGGACTATGGACACAGAGATAATGTACCATTTAGGTTTAGAAATAAGTGCCTGAAATGTGATGTATGGGAAATGTGACATGCTTAGCATTTTTATGGGGCAGGTTTTGTGTCCTGAGCAGAATCACACACAGATTATTCTGTCTACTTACTAATCCAGATCTTTTCCAAAACAAATGTCTCACTAAATCTCAAACGTTTTAGAAAATTTGACCAAAATATTTAAGATCTAGATGAAGTTTATGAGCATACACACAAACTTAATTACTTAATTTGACTGATTTACCACTCAATAAACTTTGCCCAAGTACCATCAGTGCTATAATAAAATACTATGGCACAAAGTAAAATTTGAGATTTATCTTCATCCTTATGGACTTCTATGCTATTAACATCCCCTCCCAGCTTATTTACCACTTGGGAAATAACTCACTGCATTATACTCACCGCGTCACTGACAAATATGTTTTTATAGAGGCCATGCACAGTCTTATTCTCATTGTATTGGAGACTTCACTATGGTGAGAGGGAAGGTATAGAAATTGATGATAATGCAAGTTCATAGTCATAACCAGTTACCACACAGCCACAGCCATTCAGAAAAATCAGGGAAGACACCCAGGGAAAATATACCCTGGAGTATGTGTCCATCCTTCTAGGTCTTAATAGGAAGGTTCTTGTGAGCAGGGAATGGTGGTCTGGTAATTAGCTCCATCTCCAGAATTTCCCAGGCTTATCATCGGTGAGAAGTCTGGGGGTTCAGCATCTCCTTGATCCAGCTGTGGTCTCTTGGGCATAACGGCCCAGTCATCCTATAGCCCCAGCCCATCAACTGCACTCTAGGTAGCCCACCTTCACAAGTGCTACAAAAGAGTCTCCAGAAGCCTAGAGAACAGATATAAGTCCCAGCTGCCAAGATATCAAAATCTCAGTTATGCTGGTACCCAGGGAGATAGGCTTTAGTTATCACCTCCTACCTTAACAACTACTGCTCATCACTGTTTTTATACCTGTGATTCTGTTCCTAAATTAGATTCCCTGTGAGTCAATTATGTAAAAAAAGACAAGAAAGAAAGAAAGACAAACAAACATTTGTATATTGGAGATGTTAGTGGCAGCGATGGAATGCAAAGCCACTGAGACACTGACATTTTTCTGACATTTTCCCATTTTTCTACAGCTTATTGTTGTCTAAAGAGATGCCCTCAAACTCCAACTGGATGTCTGAACTCCCAACAACAGCATGACTCATAACAAATACAACTTGGGCAAGCTGAAGCCCTAGGAAACTGTGGAAGGAATATTCGAGAATGTCTATGACCATGATCTTCTGGGCTTCTCCACTGGCAGCTGGGCAGCAGCTCTAAGGTGGTGCTACTGGCTTCTGCACAGGACTCTGGCAACTCTTCCTGAGTGAGCACACCTACGCTGGCAAGCCAACAGTATAGAATCTTCTTAGGGTAAGTCTCTTAAATTTGGTTGTCTGTATTAAAAGGGAAAAATGTAGAATGAAAGAAGTCTACTATGGTGATGATACAGAACACGGTAAATGTCCCCCTGCCAACCAGTAGTCAAGGTTTCACAGTCCAGGAATGCCTGGAAAGCAGCCCTTTGTGACAGATTGCCACAACACTGTCTCCCTGGAATGACAATAAACTAAGTTATATATGTGCAGTGCTCTGGCCTGAGAATGACAGTGTGGCAATTAGGAAAATAACGCCAAGGGAGTACACCTCTCCCCAGGCAGCACGGAACTACTACATCAGAAGCTAACAGAGTGCATTTCCCTGTGCTCACCCATGCCCACCACCCACAGATGTCTCCAGGGAGTCACTGCCATGGCCATAGTGAGGCCAAACCAACTCCAAGACAGGCAAGTTCACCAATCAGCTCTTTGGCATGGACTTAGCAAAGGTGACAGAGCATGTGGACCATGGATTCTGGAGCTGTGTGACCTGGGTTTGAATCCCAGCACCACCACTTGCTAGCTTCACTAATCTGACAGGTTACTTAAGCTTAATTTGCCTCAGTTTTTCCATCTGATTAACGGGTTTAAAATAGCATGTAACCCATGGAAGGCAGAGGGATTGAGTTAATATGTGAAAAGCACTTGGTATTAAAAGTGCCATGTAAGCGTCAGGTATCACTGTGTTATTTTTCTTATGACTAGAGCATATCAGAGCAGAGCAAACAGGTGGGTCCTTTGAGGGCTAATCACTGAAGAAACTTTCTCTTCCCTGCACCATGAGCCTAACTGCTTAGGGTTCTACTCAGCGGTGAAATACAGCCTCCCAACTCAAAGAACAATAAATTATGGCTTCAGTAAAACAAAGTGAAACAAACCAAAAGATATGTAGTTGAGCTACATAAAAGAGCAAAAGATTAGTCAAGTAAATTGGTAAGTTAAATAATTAGAAGGGAAGTATCTCTTTTTTCTCCAGTGAATTCCTTTTTTAACTGCCCCCTTGCCAGGGCTAGAGAAAATTATTTTCATATTAGGTGGATATTACCAGCTTTAATAGCTTAACTAAAACAAAGATAGCTTTATAGTTTTATAGCTTTCATATTATGAGAACACGAAAAGTTATTATGATAGTTTAACTCATGGGACCATGGTATAACATAAATATTAAAAATCATGATTGTTTCTTTCCTGAGGAACAAAAAAGATCTCTATGACAAAAAATTTATTTTTGGTTTTCTATCCTCTTTAGAAATTTCTAAAAGTTCCCAACAACGAATTCTGGGACCTAATGTTTCTGAAAATCCTGAACATTCTTTCCCATGGTCCTGTGAGCCACACCTTCTAGAGATGAGATAAACACATAATTTATAGATGTAGCCCAACAGCCCAGGCTCTTGTGCGGGTTCCTGGGGACCCTCTGCATAGTGACCACCCACTGGTGTTTCTCATTTTGATGTTTTCTGACTTCCAGAATCTGTGCATGGTCTGTTTACCCCTATGGTGCCTTTGCAGGGGGTCAAGGAATTTCAGGGCTGAGCAAGGAGAAGGATGTGACATGAGGGGGGAGTAGCACATACATGCATTACTGGATGGTGCTCTGACGGCCTTGCATGCAGGGGAGGCCTCTCACAGCAGGAGACAGTCCAGAGGATATTATGCAGGGTTGCTACTTAAAAGGGAAAGAAGGCAAAGGAACTCCTTGGGAAGAGAGGGGTGGGAGAGGGCCCTTGTGTCAGGAGTCTCAGTGTCAGAGTGCTCTGCAGGACAGCAGCTGCTTGGAGTCCTCACAGCCCACAGCTTATCTGTGGTTTGTAGATGTTGGGCACAGTTTTGCTGGGTATGCAAAACAGGCAGGCTCTAAATGGCTAACAGTATGCTTATTTGGGTTTTCAAAACAATTAGATGTGTAAAAATTTATGTTTGGTGCTAGTGGGCTTTTGATCTAATAAGTCTCAGCCTGCTGTGAAGAAATAAACAGCTTGGGGGCCAAAATACAAAGGCCATTTTTGGCTCATTCACAGAACATGCCTATTTGGCCAAAGGAACTACAAGACATATATCTTTGAAGATAATTGCAAATGGCACTACAGATAAAGGGCTATATAAAGAACTTCTTAAGCTCAACACCCAAAAAACAAATAATCAATTAAAAAAAAAAAAGAGAGAAGAAGACATGAACAGACACTTCTCCAAAAAAGACATATGAATGATTAACGGACACATGAAAAAATATTCAACATCATTGCCACCAGGGAATTTCAAATCAAAACCACATTGAGATACCACCTTACAGGGTACCTAGGTAGCTCAGTTGTTAAGCATCTGCCTTCTGCTAGGGTCATGATCCCAGGGTCCTGGGATTGAGCCTTGCTTCGGGCTCTCTGCTCAGCGGGAAGCCTGCTTCTCCCTCTCCCACTCTCTCTGCTTGTGTTCCCTCTCTTGCTGTGTCTCTCTTTGTCAAATAAATAAAAATCTTTAAGAGAGAGAGAGAGAGAGAGATCACCTTACACCAGTTAGAATGGCAAAAATTAACAAGGCAGGAAACAACAAATGTTGGGGTTAATGTGGAGAGAGGGGAACCCTCTTGAACTGTTGGTGTGAATGCAAGTTGGTACAGCCACTTTGGAAAACAGTGTGGCGGTTCCTCAAAAAGTTAAAAATAGAGCTACCCTATGACCCAGCAATTGCACTACTGGGTATTTACCCCAAAGATACAGATGTAGTGAAAAGAAGGGCTACATGCACCCCAATGTTCATAGCAGCAATGTCTACAATAGCCAAAATGTGGAAGGAGCTGAGATGCCCTTCAACAGATGAATGGATAAAGAAGATGTGGTGATTATATACAATGGACTGTTACTTGGCCATCAGAAAGGATGAATACCCACCATTTGCATCAACAGGGATTGGGCTGGAGGCTTGAGGAGATTATGCTGAGTGAAATAAATCAAACAGAGAAAGTCAATTATCATATGGTTTCACTTATTTGTGGAGCATAAGGAATAGCAGGGAGGACATTAGGAGAAGGAAGGGAAACATGAAGGAAGGAAACCAGAGGGGACAAACCATGAGAGACTATGGACTCCAGGAAACAAACCGAGGGTGTTAGAGAGGAGGGGATTGGGGGGATGGGTTAGTCCAGTAATGGATATTAAGGAGGGCATGTACTGCATAAAGCATTGGGTGTTATATGCAAACAATGAAACATGGAACAGTATCTCAAAAACTCATGATGGTTACTAACATAACATAATAATAATAATAATAAAAGACATACATCTTCCTGACCAGTATAATTTATACTGAATGGCTAAGTCATTAAACCTAGGGACTTACTGGTAATTTCTGGTTCTTTTGCTATTCCAACACTTCACTCCTCTGAATAAAGCCATAGTTCCTGAGTGAGAAACTCATGTTTACTCCACTTCTCTTTGATGCCTTGCAGTTGAATCAAGTCTTAGAGAAGACCCATGAGAAGCACCTGAGTTCCTTGATAAAAATAAAGATTCTTGGATCCCAGCTGCCCAATCAAATCTGTATTCCTGGGAGGAGAAAAATCAGTAATCTCTAATTTTTTTAAGTTCTCCAGGTGATGTGAAGCCAGGCTGTAAGCCAAGATCCTAAGAACTTCCATGGGGAAATGCAAGATGTGATTTCTGCCCTGAAGCAATTTTCTTGTTGTTTTATTGAAACAAGACAGATGCACTTTGGAAACAGAAGAGCAAGGGAAAATCTTCCATGTAGGCAACAGAAAATCATGAATGAAACCACAGAAGTCAGCACAGAAAGTCACCACAGAATGGGCCATTGAAAAAAGCACCATAACCTCTATCAGAGGTGTGTATTGGGAGGTAATGAAATATTCAGGCTGAGTAAGTAGGCTGGACTGGAGTCATACTATAGAGTTGGTCAGAAAAGAGAATACTGGGGCACCTGGATGACTCAGTGGGTTAGGCCTCTGCCTTCAGCTCAGGTCGTGGTCTCAGGGTCCTAGGATTGAGCCCTACATTGGGATCTCTGCTGAGCAGGGAGCCTGCTTCCCCCTCTCTCTCTGCCTGCCTTTCTGCCTACTTGTGATCTCTGTCTGTCAAATAAATAAATGAAATCTTAAAAAGAAAAGAAAAGAAAAGAGAATACTGACCAAGTGTGGCAGGAATAAGAAAACATCAAAAGATAGGAGAGTGACATCAACAAAATACCAGTCTGGATATAAAGCCTCTTGCCAAGACCAACGGGTGCACAGAAATGAAATGAAAGACTTGCTGGAACTTTGCTATTAGGAGAGGTTTCCTTTTGTCGTGAAATACATACTTTTAAGACGCTGTACATTTGAAAGAAAAATAAAGAAAACACCTATAGAAGCAATGTACTATGTGTATGATTAGAATATAAACTGTATCTGAAATATTGGAAGTACATGTATAATAAGTAAACACATTGTTCAGTACTTGAAACGGGGCTAATACAAACTGAGATGTGCTATGAGGGGAAAATACATAGTATGGAACAAAAAGATATATATAACATGTGATATTAATAATTTTTATATTGATCACATGTCACAATGATAATATTTTAGACCTACTGACTTACATAAAATATATTACTAAATTAACTTCACCTGCTCCTTTTTACTTTTTTTAATGTGACTACCAGAAAATTAAAAATTACCTACGGGGCACACATATGTCTACTGGGAAGTGCTATCCTAGAAGTTCTCCAGTTGGATTCTATGCCACCCCTGAGTATACTGGAAATTTCCTACTGAAACATCTTTGAGATGGTAAGACTATAAACCCAAAAATAAGATGTTGTGGTAGCAACTTTGGCTCACGTAGTCTTACCTCTGGATATTTAAGAAACTTTAGGCATTGATGCTTCACTTGTCCCGTTCACATTGTTACTGACTAAGCAATGCATATAGAATAATTAAGGAAATGGTGTAAGGGACCCACAGTGCATCAGCCTCCTATGTTCCCAGGAGCTGTTATAATTATACTCTTCCTACCTGGATAGTATTCAAAACATACATAATTAAAAAATGTCCGTTACTGTTGTTTGGTGAATGCAAATAAGAATATTTATCTTTTAATATCTAGCAGCCAACTGGAGAGTGGTTTTCCTTTAGAACTAAGTCCTGCAAAATGTATTATCAGTTTATATCTTAACAAATCATTGTTTGCTTGACTCCATTATTTTGCTTTTTCATCCTTGCTGAGAAAGATTTTTTTAAAAATCACACTGAGTGAATGAAAAGTTCTCTCACTTTCTCAGAATGGCATAATCAGCTTTCTTACCTTGCAATGCTTTGTTCAGTTGAGGATGTTATTTTTAAGGACAAAGCACTTAATTCCAATTTTGGGTACTATATATACTCACGACTTCTAGTCAAATGTTAAAATGTAAGTTTAAACAGAAACATTACAATGTCTGGAGGATAGATGCTCTGAAATTCTTTTCTTACTCTTCGCCCAGTGGAATAAGGAATTGCATTATTAAAGATACTGACCTACAATGAGTATCTAAATCTCTCTGAATAAAACTACATTACAAGGTCAAACTATTAACAAATAAGACATTTTAACAACTAAAAAGGAAATAATTATATCTTACATTGGCAGGGTACCTCAATTATTTATAATATTTCATCTTTTCAAACCCTGTGAGGTAATTTAATTTTATTGATGAAGCATTAATTGATTTCCTCAAGGAAAGGAGGGAAATAAACACTTGTTGAAACTCTGCATGAGAATATGGATTAAGCACTTTCATAAAATTACTTCATTTAATCATATCTAATTCCAACAGCTTTGAAACAGGTGAAATTGACAATTTCTAGTTGACAATACAGAATCTCAGATGGCTAACCACATAATAGTGAGGAAGAAATTACAGATATCAACTCAGTTCTCTTTGTTCCAAATCCAGTATTATTTCCAGTGCTATGAAACTGAAAGCATACAAGAATTACATTAACTCTTTTTAGTACAATGAAACTACTATGAAAAGGAAAGCAATCAAAGCTAGAAGACAGAAATGCACCAATTTGGAAATGAATCTATATATGCATATCAGGGTTCTTAAAACCTTTTTTTTGAGGGATAGCAGTAAGATTATTCATTCTGTGATTCAGTGGTTACTAAAGGAATAAAATGATAAGGAAAAAAAAAGAAGAGAAACAGACGTGGCAGGAAAGCATAAAGAAGAAAAATGCATAATAAAACCTTGGAGGGGTGTCAATGCATTCAGAATAAGGCATACAGAAATGGGGACCATTTCTGTTCCAGTTTGTTCTAGCCCAGAAGGGAATTATACCAACAAGGTTGAGATGTCAAATGCAACCTTGAAATGGAGTAGAAGGAGGGAGCTAAGTTCTTGTTTCTTCTGGTTATTAGTAAGCCTATCATTGAATATTTTAGGGCAAAAGAATTTCAACATAGATTTTTAGTCTTTGTACAACCAGGTTCAGAAGTTAAACCAAATTAAATTAATTCTGCTAACAGGTAAAGCAAACTGCAATGGGAACTGAAGTACCATTATGGAAATGTGTTGTGGCATGAAGACGGCTAGGAATGAATAAGTTTCAGTGTAATGCTGGCTAACATTCATTTAGCAATAAGCATGGGCCAGTACCTATAATAATAGCTTTATAAACATCTCATTTAATGCTCAAGGCAGTTTTCTTTCTAGGAATTTGTCCATTTTACCTACATGATCTAATTCTTGGTAAACCATTGGTTATAGATGCCCTTATAATCTTTTTTATTTCTCTAAGTTTGGTAGTAATGTTACTCCCATCTTCCATAGCTGATTTTAGTAACTTGAATCTTCTCTCTCTCTCTCTTTTTTCTGTTTGTCAGTTTTGTTGTCTTTTTTCTAAGAATCCATTTTTTGTTTCATTGATTTTCTCTATTTTTTCTGTACTCTTTCATTTACTTTGTCATTAAGGCTTAATTATGTCCTTCCTTGCTTTTTATCTTTGTCTGCTCTTCTTTTTCTAAGCATAGAAGGCTATAGATTTGAGATCTTTCTCATACTTTAATATAGGCATCCACAGCTACAAATTTCCATCTAATTATTGCTTTGGCTGTATGCCGTAAGTTTTGGCTTGTTTTATTTCTATTCATCTCAAAGTATTTCCTAACTTTTCCTTTGTGATCCCATCCCCCTTTTTTTTTTAACTCATTGGTTATTTAGGAGTGTTTGGTTTTTTAATTACCCAAATTTCTTTCAGTTATTTATTCCTAATTTTATTCCATTTTGATTCAATAACATGCTTTGTTATTTAATCAATTTGAAATTATACAAAACATGTTATTGAATGTTTCCATGGCTAAATTAATTTATGAAATAAGCTGAACCTTATAATTAAGAAAATTAATTTTAAATTGATTAAGGCTTGTTTTATAGCTAAACATATGGTTTGTCCTGAAGAATGTTCCATGTGCTCTTGAGAAAAATATATGTTCTTCTACTGTTTATGAGAATGTCCTGCAGAAGTCTATTATGTCTAGATGATTTACAGTGTTAACAGGTTTCCATTTCCTTGTTGATCTCTCCAGGTGCTCCATCTATTATTGAAATACGAGTATTGACGTTTTCAACTATTATTGTTAAATTTTCTATTTCTCTCTCCAATTCTGTCAGTTTTTGTTTCCTGTTTTTCAGGGCTCACATTATTTGGTGCATATATGTTTATAATTGCTATTTCTCCTTGATAGATTGACCTTTTTTATCATTTTATTCTTCTCTCTAGTAACAACGTTTATCTTAAAGTCTATTTTGTCTGATATTAGTGGAGATACTCCAGTTCCCTTTCAGATACTGTTTGTATATCTTTTTCCATCCTTTTATTTTCACCTATTTGTGCCAAAATTAAATGTCAAGTACTTCTTTTATAGATGACATACACTTGGATCACATTTTGTTTTGTTTTTAAATCCAGTGTTCAATTGTCTTGTAATTAGAGTGTTTAATCCATTTACATTTAGTATAATTATTGATAAGGCAGAATTTGTTTGCTGTTGCTATTTGTTTTCTATAAAGTTATATCTTTTTTATTTCTCTCCTCCATTATTGACAGCTTTCTTTTGTGTTAAAGAGGTATTTTCTAGTTTACCATATTGATTCCCTTTTCTTCTATTGAAGGACTCTTTTTAGTATTGTAGGGAAGGTATAAGAGTGACAAATTGAGTTTTTGTCAATGTGGGAATATTTAGTTTCTCCTTTATTACTGAATAGTAGTTTTGCTGGATTTTGGTTTATAGTTTTTTCTTTGAGCATTCTATTTCATCTACTGCCTTCTAGCTTCCATGGTTTTTGATGAGAAATGAGCTGTTAATATATCTGAGGATCCCTTGAACTTGCAATAAATTTTCTCCTTTTAAGATTCTTTCCCTTTGTTTTTTAAAAAAGATGTATTTATTTTAAAGAGAGAGGGGCAAGTGAGTACATGTGGTGGGGGAGGGGCAGAAGAAGAGGGGGTGAAAGAGAATCTCAAGCAGACCCCCACTGAGCATGGTGCTTGACATGGGGCTTGATCTCATGACACTGAGATCATAACCTGAGCTGAAATCAAGGGTTAGGAGGATATGGAAACAGGGCAAGTAAAAATGCCATAAAACTCATTGATCTTACTGAGATCTGGCTGTTTTCTTTCTTTTCTTTTTTCTTTTAAAAATATTTAATTAATTTATTTATTTGAGAGAGAAAGTGTGCATGAGCAAGGGTGGGACAGAGGGGCAGAGGGAGTCTCAGACAGGGCTCAATTCCAGGACCACGAGATCATGACCTGAGCTGAAGGCAGACACTTAACCAACTGAGCCATCCAGGTGCCCCAATTTGGTTGTTTTTCTTGAATAGACACTCCCCAGGTTGTTGTAAGCCTTTGGTCAGTTTACAGAACTCTGAAAATGTTGACTGTGATCATTTTTGCCAGTGTTTTCATTGCTTTTATGAAGGGGAATATTTTCAGCAATCTCTCTCCACTCTTTTGCTAACATTACCCAGTCAAGTTTTCACAAAAGTACCAAAGCAATTCAATGGGAAAGGGAAAGCATTTCCAAATATGTTATATTTCGCTAAGTTAATAAACTGGGTATTTCTTTTAAAAAATGAACCTTGGGGCACCTGGGTTGGCTCATATGGTTAAGCATCTGCCTTCAGCTCAGGTCATGATCCCAAGGTCCTGGGGCCAAGCCCCATATCAGGTTCTCTGCTCAGCAGGGAGCCTGCTTCCCCCCCATTCTCTGCCTGTCTCTCTGCGTACTTGTGATCTCTCTCTGTCAAATAAACAAATAAAATCTTTAGAAAGAAAAAAAAACAAACCTTAACACTTAATATTTACTATAGACAAAAATTAATTTTAAACTGAAAAGTTTAAAATATAAATTTTTTTTAAAGATTTCATTTATTTATTTGACACAGAATGAGTGAGACAGAGAGGGAGAGAGAGAGAGCACAAGCAGGGAGAGTAGGAGAGGGAGAAGCAGGCTCCCTGCTGAGCAGGGAACCCCATGTGGGGCTTAATCCTAGGACCCTGGGATCATAACCCAAGCCGAAGGCAGCTAGTTAACTGACTGAGTCACCCAGGTGCCCCTAAAATATAAAGTTTATAAGGAAAACATTAGAGAATATCTTTACCACTGAAAATAGCACAGGTTTCTTTGACTCAATACAGAAAAGAAAACTATACGGGTTTCTCCATAAAAGAAAAAAGCATATATTTCACTCAAAATTTTGAAATTCTGTCATCAAAAGACACTGGTCATAAAATGAAGAGACAAACCACAGATTACGAGAAAATATTTGTAAAACATTTATCTGACAAAAAATTTGTATCTAGAAAATATAAAGAACTCTTACAACTCAGTCATAAAGACAAACAACCAAATAACAATGGAAAAGTGTTCTGAACAGATATTTCACAAAGGACCATATATGAAAAGTCAATACACACAAGAAAAAGTGCTCAACATTAGCCACAGGGAAATGTAAATTGAAACTGCAAGAAAATAATATAAACTCACCAAAATGGCCAACACTAAAAAGACTGACAGCAACAAATGTTGGCAAGAATCTAGAACTACCAGAACGCTCATACATTGTCACCGTGAGTATAAGATGATACAAAGACTTCGCACAAAGTCGGGAAGTTTCTTCTAAATCTAAGTACATACCTATCTAGCAATTCTACTCTCATGGGTTTACTCAAAAGAGATGAAAACAAGGGTCTATCAAAAGGCTGAACATCCTTAAAACCACTAAATTCTAATGCCAAAGCAAGTAAACTAAGGACTTCTTGACCCAAAGTCATTTGTTTGGGGATTAAAAATAGCAACACTTTGTGTAGAAGAGCTATGGAGCATTGGCATTAAGACCCCACCTTCCTACAATTATAGTCTGTTCACACCCAGGTTGGGGTCCAAATGTGGTTAATGGGCAAGCTCAGGGGTCTCTAGGAACTCAAGTGTGATAAAGCACATGCAGCAGCTGGCCTCCCTGACCATCACATCATTCCAGCCAGGGTGTCAGTTTAGAGTGCCTGAAGAAAATTACACTTGTCCCCTGTGGAGATGATGGACCTATCAGTGGGGCACTCTTTGCCACCTGGGGCTGACAGGACACACAGTTAGTAGTAAGGACCAACGTGCCAAAATGGTAACCACTGGGCTGATCAGGAGAATGAGGTTGTGGTTGTCACGGCATCCATGCCTTGCTCTCTGATGCTAGGTCTCCACAGTTTTTGAAATGGTGAAAAGGGACAGAATTGCATGTTTGCTTTTTTGGGAAGATTTTAACACCTTTCAGATCTAGCCTACGAAAGAGAGGAGAGAGTGTTGTCACAGGTGAGATAAGGATTTTTGAGGAGATACTGAAATGGGCAGACTTAAAATTGAGTGGATATAAATAAAATCACTTTTCAATCAGGCTCTTAAGACTTCTTACCATGAATATCTATGTAATAGAGGAGAACATGATTTATGGAAAATTACCCTGTCATTAGAAGACAAGGGCACAAGTATACTAATGAGGTCAGAAGGCCTACCTGGAGACATCCCCTCTTACTTGGCACTGTCCTACCATCAGTAGCCAAATCTGATAACACATGACCAACCCTGTCTCTTTGTTCGTAACAGACTAGACCAGAGGTGACCGCAGCACTCAAGGGAAGCCAGTCTATAAGCTGGTCGGTGACCTGTGACCTGGAACTAAATGATGAGTTGGGATAACTGGAAGCTTGAAGAAAATAGACAATAGATCAGGACCACTGTGTCAAGTGCTGCAGATTTGTCTAAAGATATAAACATGTGTCCACAGATACCCATAAAAGTCCAGTCTCTCAGGAGAAAGATAAGGCACTTAGTTTCCAAAATCTGTGAACTGAACTTATGATTTGCCAATGTAGGTCTGCAATTTAATTTAACCACAGCTTCTATCTTTGCCCTATATCCCATTTTTCTTTTTTTTATCTTAGGGATGTTTGCTTTTTTACAATAGTTGTGTTGGACGATTAAAATCAATATTGCATATATGTGTTCTGTGGCCTACTTCCTATGTGCTTGGAGGTCCTAGGGGTCAGTGACCCACTAAGCATGTGCTTCATGAGGCATCTCATTATGAGTGGAAAGATCAATCAGCCATGGTAAAGTGGTTATGAAAAGCTAGCCTTTGAGGAATAACTTCTCTCTCCAATATTAAAGATGCATAAATTATTCAACTCTATAGAAGAAGGTTTTACAGAGAAATATTCAAAGTTATTACAAATCACTTTTCCTTTTGAAAGAATATCTTCATTTGGAAACCAACCAAAGACAAAATAGTTAATCAACCAAACTTAGGACTGAAAAAGCTTTCTTGTCACTTAACACATTTTATGTTCTGATTTCTGGATAAAGTTTGTTCACCTCAAACGCCTACATGGTATTGATGCCTAAGAACACAGCAACTGTTACTAGTTTTTAAAGAATTTATTTACAGCTCATCCGTAAAATTTCTCCTCAGTCTGAGAAAAAAATTCCAACCGATGTTTTTAAATGAAAGAACCTAACTGTTTTTATACACCAAGTGACATAAACCAAAAAATGTGTAAATCTAAATAACCTGTTCAAAAACCATAGGTCCAGAGGCACCTGGATGGTTCATTCAGTTAAGCATCCTGGGATTGAGCCCTGTGTGTGTGTGTGTGTGTGTGTGTGTGTGTGGGGGGGGGGGGGGGGGGTCCCTGCTCAGCGGGGAGCCTGCTTTTCCCTCTCACTCTGCCCCTCCCCATGCTCATTCTTTCTCTCTCTCAAATAAATAGGTAAAATCTTTAAAAAAAAATCATAGGTACAAATTTTAAGCAACATTTTATCTACTGGAATCAAAGTGCAAATCAAAGGTATTTTCAGATTTTCCAAATAAATTAAATTTATATAATTATATATATTAGTATATATAATTATATTAGATAATTATATATATTATATAAATTTAAAAATCACTAATTTTTCAGTTTGTTTTTAATTGATTAAGAAAAATATTTACTGTGGTGCCTGGGTGGCTCAGTTGGTTAAGTGTCTGCCTTCAGCTCAGATCATGATTGCAGGGTCCTGGGATCGAGTCCTACATCAGGCTTCCTGCTCAGCGGGGAGGCTGTTTCTTTCTCTCTCTCTCCCTCTTCCCCACCCCACTGCTGTTCTCTCTCTCTCTTTCAAATAAATAAATTTTTTAAATTAAAAAAAAAAGATATTCACTTCCTTTTTTTCTAGAAAAATCCCATGGGTTGAGGATGCATAGTGTCATTGTATAATACTTAGTTTACTGAGACTAGGAATAGGAATTTCAGAGTCCCTAACTGAAAACCCCTCCTCAGTCATCCAGAGGGATGCTTTCCCTCTCTCCTCTAAGGAGAAACTTCTCCGTGGTTAGTATCATAGCTGCTGCTAAATATTTCCAACGTCATTGCCCCAAATAACTTTTTTTTTTTTTTAAACAAAATTTGGTCCAGTAATCAGGACTGATCTGTTAAAATCTTAACTACCTTTATATTTAAGTTTGCTCATTTCTTTTCAGTCCCATACAACTACTTTGCATCAAACTACACTAATCCATATTCATCAATCCCCTGTATGTGTTTAATGTAGAAGTAATTTTGGACAGTAATAAGAGGCTTATGCTTTCTAAATTCTTGGGCCTTTTCTTTTGGTTCATCAATACCCATGCGTTATTTCCCATTTTGACCTTTGGCCAATGTTCTATTAAACCAATGAAAGCAAATAAAGTTATACTACAGAAATTTCAGAATGTGTGAGTAAAGATTCCCAGTCAATAGCACAGATCTCTGGGGAAAAAAAAAAAAAAGACAAAACCAAACCAAACCCAAAAAACCCAGAAAATAGTGATGTAGGAAAGGCAAGGCAGACATCCACTCAGAGAGTTCACACATCTCTGGGTGTGTATCACATCCAGCTCAGAATCCACTCTTGTGCCTGATACCCAATTTGTTTACATTCTGGTGCTCCTGCCTGATTTACCTAACCTTATTAAATCTTATTCCATGAGTATAAACCCTTGCCACATAGTCCCAAGAGGCCACCAGATTTTCCTATATTATCATGTCAAATGTGATTTAGTCAGTTAGACTCTCTAGTCCCCAGTGCTTCCCACATAGCAAGGAAAAGAAAAAGCATTTGAGAGACTTAAAATCTATACATATAAATGAGAATGTTTTAAGTATATCTCCTAGAGAGATAAGAAGTCCTTTATGTTCCATTAAACCAATGGTTTTCCATCAGAAATGATTTTGCCTTGCAAGGCAATGCCTAGAGATATTGTCTATCATCACATCTGGGGTAAGGGTGACATTGGCACCTAGAGGGTGCCAGCCAGGGATGTTGCTAACCATCCTATAATGTATAGGACAACACCCCACAGAAATATGCTGATAGTACTTGGTACTTTAGTACCAAGTAGTACAAAGAACTAAGGACTTCAGAAAGCTTGCTTTTACAGAATAATTCTTAACTCTAGTTTTGCAATTCTTTGAGTATCTCTGAGCATTCAGGATTTTTTAATTTTTAAAACTAATTATAATTTATTTTAATTTGGAAAACAATATAAGCAATATGATCATCTGAGTAGGGCTCACCAAACAATGCTGACAAGGAAACAAAACAAGTTTCAATTTCATGGATATAAATGTTTTAGCCAAATTAAACAATTAAAAAATTGATGCGATTAATGCTGCTCAGTATTCACTGTGGCTTGACTCATAAGCCAAATGTCCAATAGTTCACTGTAAAGTTCTATAAATATAAAGTAATAAATATAAAGCAAATCAGGTGATTAGAATGAGCTCTCATGAAGGATCACAGGCCAGTGTCTGGACTCTCCAGATAAGAATACAGCTCTAAGACTCAGACCTTTTACGCATTGCCAAGACTCCTGGATCCTAGAGGGATTTACTGTCATCACATATTCAAGGCTGTGGATCTCTTTTATTCTCAGAAAGAATGGAAAGAAAGCAGTGTATAAGAGGACTTAAAAGATTCTGGGAGATAACAGTTGAAGGTCTCCTTATGTCTAGATTCCCCCAGTGATGTATCTCAGGGTCCTCTTCTGAGCACACTTTGGGGGTTCTCTCTGATGTCACAGGCAGTCCCGTGGCCAGAGCTGTACTGACTCAGACTAAGAAGGACCCATTCTGGTCTGTAGATCATGGTTGGGTATTTTCAAGTGTTTTAGGACCAGAAATCTCGAGGAAGGAAATAGGTTTACATTTTAATTTAAACCAATTGCTATTCTTCCTACTCTAAAATCTATTTCAGAGTTGGCAAACAAGTTTCATTATAAGTGCCAATTTCAATCTGTTGAAAGCACCTCTTCCCTTCTCTTCTCCAACATGGTGGCCATAAAGAGAGTAAGGATGATATCTGGATAAATCATGGGGTGAGACGACCCACAGCCAAATGCCCAAGTATTGGGGCATGGAAGAGGTCTGAAAATCTTTTCACAGCCTCTCTAAAGTAAACAGAAGACAGTTGAGGGTAAAAAGTCACCATGTCTGATATAGGGCATGGGAAGGGAGGGTCTCAGGGCAGCTGTGGTGCCAATGAAAGCCACGATATGGAGATGGCCCAGCTAACCCTGGGAGCAGTTCCATATGCCGCCTGCACCAAGAGAAGAGACAATGGAAACCACAGCGTGGGGGGTGCTGTGCTCATAAACGCTGATATGAAAGGCCAACCAGGATGAGACCACTCACTGTGACAGGACAGTATGTGAACCAGACATGTTTGCCTGTCACTGAACTTGCTCTCTATAACTGACCACCAGTGGGGTAGGGGGAGGTGGAAGAAAAACTTCTAGAGGAAAAAGCAGTGTAGTTACAGAGTTTTAAATCTGTACTGCAAAATAAATAAATAAATTAATAAAAAGGGGAAAAAACCCTGAATGAATTGACTATTATCCAAAGACATTTTTGACCCTCCAAAAAGAGCTATCTGAAGCAGCAAAATTGTATTCTCTGTTATCAGCAGAAACGGCTCATGACTAAGTTGAGCTCAGCTATAGAGAAATGAAGGAAAATACGACTATCTTTATGACCAAGTTGGGACCGTAAATTTCAAAGCCATTAAACATATAAAGAGAACATATAACTACACGTGGCTTTGGGTGAAAAGGCCAGTCTGTCTCTTCACACTTGTACTTCAATGTTTACACAAGTTATAAATTGAAAATATGTGTGAAATTTAAATAAATGCTCATCAGCCACCACAGGATGCAACCAAGTCTCTGTTCTAAGTTTTAAGAAAAAAGATACATAAAACATGTTACTGAGAGACTGTATAATTGAGCTTTGTACTTCCAGAAAGCGTTTGTTGGTCACGTGCACATGAAGCCAAAGGTCTATTTCTGTTAGCAATACCCTATTGTCTTGCTCAGAGGCAATCATTAGTGTGTTCAATACGCCCAGTGATCTCACAAAACACAGGATATATTGTAACTCTCTAATGCCACAATGCCTCCCCAAGTCATCAATGTCTGTACAAAGCAGCAAAGACAGGTATCTACACAGGCTGCTTTCTTTGTTACCACCCTAATTTTTTTTCCACCATACATATCAAGTGGAGACTATACACTGTCTAACGGCTGTTGCAATAGAGCATTGTCATTTTCTCTTCTGTTAATGCCTGCTCAAGTTTCAAATGGAAATGGACTATAATCATAAAGGGAGGGCCAGCAAATCCACCTCCCTGGGGGAAGAGCAGAATCAAACCTCTCTCCTTTATAATTATCCATAAATATTTATGTTTTACTGCCCATTAATCTTTACATTCCAAAATAAGAGACATATTCTTATAATATGCCTTTCATTATTCAAAGAAAAAAATTAAGCTTCATGTTTGTAATGTACAAATAACATTGGATTTCAGCGTCAATGTTTCTGTTTTAAATTATTTTTGGCTTGTAATAAAAGAAGGGGAATTTTTTAAAAATAGAATTAAACCAGGATATGGTAAGAATCTAAAAAATATGATTCTCAGGTCCTGGATATGTATAAGACTCGCATATTCCACCAAGATTCAAACTACCCATTTGATTTATGAACATGTTATTGGCTGAAAATATAATTGAGGCATAAAGAGGCTGAATGATTGTCAGCCAAAGGAATAGTGGGCTGTTCTAATTTAAGGGCTGGAAAGATGCTGGCCAGTCTCAGTGCAGCATTTTACATCTACTCTGCAAATAGTTAATCCTTATAAAACATAAATCTTAGGGAACTTAATTTTCATGAAACACTAGCCATAAATAATCATCATTGCCCCACTGAGACAAAGGAACGAGTCCTTCAATTTATTCCACCCAAGGTCTGCAATACTATGCAGAAGGGAAATTCTTGTCCACATCACTACTGGGTGTTAGAAGGAAACTATAATTTGCTGCAAACCAAATTAGGCAATAAAGTCCCTAATCAATGGAGGGCAAATATAGTTATTAGGCAAATGTGGGGTAATTTTAGAATGCAGTACAATATGAAGTTTGGCTGATCTTTGATTCACGGATCACTCATTTTTACAGTTCAAATCCAACCCTGTTTCCATGGAATAAAGTATTCCCAAATTCCATAATTCAATATGGACAACGATGACAAAACTAATGAACAGAGCCATGCAAGGTACTGTTCTCGTTCTGATGGCTCACTTTTTTTTTTTTTTTTTTTAATGTCAAGGCTTTAACAGTGTGAAGGATTTCTCAAGGGTAAAACAGTAAATAGAAATATGCCAACTACCATGGGACCTTCCTTCTTCTGTCATCAAGAAATTGGTTTCTTGATCATCTCAGAGGTAAACAGCATACATTAAGAGTGCACCCAAACAATATGTCCCATTATGCAAAATAAATGGGCTAGGCATATCATTACGTGTCCAGGTAGCACAGAAGCATCTGGGATCAATGAAGCACAGTTTCCCATAAAGTAAAGAAAAGCTGATTTAAGGGGGAATGAGCATGAAATTACTATTAACTTATAGGCATGTTGTTTCAAATTAATATGAAATCAAATGAAATCAGACCACCTTTGCTGATGCAGTCTGTATTCCCCAAAGAAAACAGGGAAATACTGTCTAAATATTCACATAGGAAGGTGAGACTAAAAATAATTAAAATCTGAGTTTAGGTCTAAGAGGCTATCAGAAGATAATATATATAAAAGATATGCTTTTGCCGTGTTAATTTCAGGAAATAAACAAAGGGGGGTCTTTTTAAAACAAAAGTTTATTTGAGGCACAAAATAAAAGTCAGAAGAGCAATATAATCTCTTTGAATGCAGTACGAATGCACTCATAATTTTCTCAGAAGGTTTTGAATAATTCATCATCTTGACCTTCCCTGGGTAGGAATCGATATGCTATTTCCATCCTAATCATTCACCCTGAGTTATATGTTTTTTTCCTAACGAAATGGGAGATGTTTAACACAGTACCAAAGGCCTCAATATCTCAGACTACTAAACCACATTTCCACTCATGGATGAAAAGTACAGATAGCCAGGAAGTAACCCAAAATCTGGAGATTTATAAGCCAATATATAAATTACAATGTGAGGTAGAACCAATTCTCAAATATTCAATGTCACACAGATTTCAGAAGTTTAGTTTATTTCCTTAAGACCATTAACATGGAGACCTAAAAAGAAAACAATATAAACTCTAGAACTGAAGCAAGTTGCTGGAGAACTGAAACCAACAAGCCCTTTAGCCTTAGTTACTTAGTTCCTACTCTGGGATGTGAAATGGCCAAGTATCCCATCCTTTCTCATTTTCTATTTGCAAATCGAGAAACCTTCAGAGTGGAATGTCTCACTCCAAGAAGAGAAGATTGAGAATACAGAGATATTGATTTTAATAACTCTTTTACCAAATATCAACAAAGAAAATTAAGCTACTGAAAAAGAATTGTAATAAAAAAAAAAAATGAACAGGTGCGATTATTTTTAACCAAAACAAACAAGTCCCAGAGAAAAGAACTGTCTAGAAGGGTGCCTGGCACATACGAGGCAGGCAGAGACAGGACCGGACGAATGGGAGAATGTCATTCAATGATCCCTATGCTCTGTAACTGTGCTGTAATCTATAAGCTCCATCCGAAATGAATGCAAGCCCCCTTGTTTAAACATTATTGCCAATTTCAAGATGGTGAGAGCAGAGCACTGAACCAAGCAGGGGGCCCTTCTGAATTCAGGGCTCAGTGTAGCTGTCAGGGCATGCACCCGTCAGGCTGGTCCTGTTCCTACCTGGATCATCTGAGCTGTCTCCTGGGGCTCTCTCACGCTTCAAGACCACCCTGGGTCTGAGGGCAGACACAGTTCTTTCCTCTTCCTTCCCCAAAGGTTCTAAACACACACACAGGGCTTCATCTTAATGTGCTCCTTTGGGTTTGGTCCTCAAATCTCCTGCCTTCCTTTCTCACTGCAGAATAGTACGATCATGCTATCTCCACTCTATACCCCAGCCACTTCTCACCTACTCCCAGATGGCTTCTGCCCCCTCCGCAACTTCAGCACCTTGCAATTTCTAAATCCAATGGACACTGTTTATTTCTTACTCATAAATATATACATTTGTTTAGCACACATGCATTCATTTATGCAACATATACTCAGTAAGGGCTACTGTGACTCAGTTATGATGCTATATATTTGACAGTGTTGACAGTGGTCAAAAACAATAGTGCAGATGTGGGCAAACACAGACTGCTCCCAGTGGAGGGACTGTACCCTGACTTCCATGAAGCATTCTTCTCCTGAATTCCCTCCTCCCTGTCAGCCCTCCTCAACTCCCTACATTAATTCTTCTCCCCCCTGAATGTTGCCATCATCCGGATTCCCCAGTCTATGCCCTCTTCCTGGGGCTCTGACATTCCCACCACTTACACACCAATGGTTTTTATGGCTACATATTTACTGAACTTGACCTAGTTCTCTGCCTACATATCCACTTGCCAGCTGTCTATTTTCATTTAGATGGCCCACATACACTCCAAACAGAGCCTGTCCTGATCTGAACTCATTTGTTTGAGCTTCGTTTTCCTTCTCTTTGTAGAAGAGATCCGCTGCATGGATCACACCTTAATGTGATTTTGTGTGCTTCTCTGTGACCCCACACTAGCCTGGAGATGTCTCTTTGTCCCTAATACAGTGCTTGGGATTTGGTAGATGCTCAAATTTTTTGTTGAGATAAATACTCTCCCTGCCTAGGGCTCTTTTTGTAATTTTATCTCCTTGAACGATTTCAAGCTTGAGTGTGCAATTGAATCTTATTATAATAAATTATAATGCTAATTTCAGTCAGAGCCAAGAATCCTAAATTGGAGAAGACACTGAACTGGACATTGCCAACATTTAATTCCCCATGAAATATCAGGCCTGACTAATCCTTTAATTCATTACACCATTTTATTCAGTTTATTAAATGCTTCAATTTACTGGGTGACTTTTCTTTTCACAGGCCAAAGTGCATTTACATGGACAATAGTAAGTCCTTGATGTATTGGATCCTAAATAATTAAAACCATGAATTGTTTTGGTCCCGTTTTGATAAACCACTTTCAGGAGGAAAGAAGATGGCATGTTTGAGGGGGAAGCGACCTCAGAGATCATGGAGTTCTCCACCAATACTTTAAAAATGACAGGACTGAGGCTCAGTAAAGTGAAATGACCTGTTAGTGTCTCAAGGAGTTAGTAACAAAGCAGTCACGAGATTCCAGACATAGATTCCTAATAATAGGTGTTGTTTTCATGACCCGCATGACCCCCAAATCACCCTTTGTCTTCAAACCTGATGGCAGAGACTGCTGGCTCTTTCTCTATTTGCATGTTCTCCTTTCACAGTGTAATATAACCCCATAATTTTAGTGTGGCACGTGGCCAGCTAGAAGAAAGAGGACACTTCTCAGCCTCCCCTGAAGTTAGGTAGGACCACATGGCTACATTCTGATCCAGGAAATGTTAAGTGGAATCGTGTTGAGCATCTTTCGGATACCACTCACTACTCACTGGAATGCTGCCATAAGGATCAGAGTTCAGGCAGCCATCCTAGACCATGCGCTAGAGGCACTGACCTGAAGCTGGCAGAGAAATATAATAGAAGGAGCTTGGCTCTCTAACGCCAAACGAGTAGAGCCTTCCAGATTCTCTAGGTCCCTTTCGCATTAGAGAAAAATGAATTTTATCTTGTTTAAGCCCTAATTTTTTTTTTTAAGATTTTATTTATTTGACAGACAGAGATCACAAGTAGGCAGAGAGGCAGACAGAGAGAGAGGAGGAAGCCGGCTCCCTGCTGAGCAGAGAGCCCGATGCTGGACTCGATCCCAGGACCCTGGGATCCTGACCTGAGCCGAAGGCAGAGGCTTTAACCCACTGAGCCACCCAGGTGCCCCTTAAGCCCTAATTGTTACGGATTTTGTGTTACAGGCAGACATCCCTAATCCTGACTGATAATAACCCACATGCCCTATCTTTTCCTCATTTCACCTCCTCTACCTGTGGATCTCCCTTTTGCCACTACAATCAGGTCCATTTTATCTTCCTTACGGTTCCGAACAGCGCCATGTCTGCCCCTCCCACCACATAAGTCTGTTACTGCTCACTCGAAAGAGGAAGTTGTCATACAGATTCTGTTTCAGCCTCATCACCTGTGCCTTCTACATCCACAGCACACGAAGTCTGCTGGTGTTTAGAATGAGTATCCTCGGGTCCTGCAGGATTCTTATTCACTAAATCAGGATTTAATTGTACTCAATATTCTATTTTTGTAGGACAAAAAGAACAATGAAACACTGCAGAAAGGTTTTTGACTAGAACCCAAATGAATAAAGATTCTTATCAGCTCTACATTAACTAGAAAGTCTAATTCACTAGAATCCCTCCCCGGCCCCCACCCACCAAGCCTTGCAACAAAATCAAAATCCTGTATTTAAAAAAAAAAAAAAAAATCCCGTGTTTCCAAATCATCCTGATTAAAATATGTACAATATCCACAGTTTACAGATGAAAAAGAGAAAAATGGAGAAGATATAGCATATTTTTAAAAGACAAACCACCAGGCAGTGAACTTCTTATATCTTGATGTAGACCGACAGAACAGTGATTTTTGTTCCCTTTCAGTTCAAGCCTGGAACAGCTGCCACACTTTGGAAAGATGGTTTGTTTGTTTGTTTGTTTTTTAATCAATGGCCTCTCAATATAGAATTACTTTACTGCAACAACAACAAAACAAGAGACACACACTTAATGAGGAAGAGAGCACCATCATCATCTGGGGCTGGGGGTAAAACTGGGGTCCTTAGCATTTCTCCAAGCTGCCTGCTAGCCCTAATGTGAGCTGAGAGCCTCACCAGATACACCAGAACCTGAGAGCAAATGCCCAGCCCCATTCAAGAGAGTAGGGGCAGTAAGGAAACCAGATAGGTGAGCTCTGTGGGAAATGGACTTAAAATTACTAATATTTGTCCTCAGTTTTACAGATAAGGCATTTCTATATCCATCCTGTCACTTTTTTTTTTTTTTTTTAAGATTTTATTTGAGGGACAAAGAGGGAGAAGGAGAGGGAGAAGCAGACTCCTTGTTGAGCAGGGAGCCCAACTCGGGACTCGATCCCAGGACCCCAGGATCATGACCTGAGCCAAAGGCAGACACTCAGCTGACTGAGCCACCCAGGCAGCCCTCATCCTGTCACTTGATTAAAGAAATTCAGCCTCAGTGTTTCTTTCTGGAATGATGACTAGGAGCATAGGGTTGATGAACCGCGAGTAGAAATTGACCTCTAATGTGTAGTACTCAATTTTGTGTAAGGGTGTCAGTCTCATGGGGGCAAAGTTAATATAATAGTCACAGTGATAACAGTAAGAAGGTTATCGTGCAAGCTCCCTTGCATTTTGCAGGCAAATGCTCTACCACTGAGCTATACCCCTACTCCTTCGCATTTTGGAAACTCATTATCCTATGTTTTTCACTTCTCGGGTTGATTACATTCTTGGATGTTTTCCTCCACCTTTTCTAAATTAGATGGTCTCCTCATACTTGAGCATCTTCCTGCCCAAGGCTATCTGTCTGTTTCAAAGTTCTCATTTCTACAGGCTATTCTATTAAGCCTTTCTGTATTTCTCCATGCTCTCACTAATCACTGCTGTGGCTCCTCTTTGAACATTTTCTAATATATCGCCCCTTTGCAATGTTCCTTTGCAATGAAGCGTCCAGGGGTCTCTTAACAGGCAAATACTCAAGAGTTGACCAGCTTGAAAGACGAGGTCTATGAAAGCCCATATACAAAATGTCCAGTCTTCGTTCTGGGAGCGTCTGCTCCTTGCTTAGCATTACCTTTACTTCCTACAGATTTAGCTGGATGGTCCTTGTAATGGATGAGAGTGACCCATGAGGGCAGCATGTGAAAAAAGTGGATGGAAATGTCCTCAACTGCTCACCAAAATGTAGTAGGCCAACAGAAAATTAAATATGTGTACAGTGAAGAAGTAGGTAAAATGAGGAATGTTTCTATATTGAGTGGAGCACGCAGTCATACTTATATGTATAAAATATACACACATATCTAATTATCGATCTACCTCCTACCTACCTAAGTGATTTATAATTTGCCCCCAGCCCCAGCACAGTCCCCTGTATACAATGCAGATATTCCACTAACACTTCTGACATACATGCAAATTACAAGCCTGTCTCATCTTTCTGATAGACGCTTACTGCAGCAAATATTCTCTTATATTATTATTTTTTAAGATTTTATTTATTTATTCGACAGAGAGAGAGATAGGCAGAGAGGCAGGCAGAGAGAGGGGTGAAGCAGGCTCCCTGCCGAGTAGAGAGCCAATTCGGGTCTTGATCCCGGGACCCTGAGATCATGACCTGTGCAGAAGGCAGAGGATTAACCCACTGAGCCACCCAGGTGCACCGTGCCTCTTATATTCTAACATCCAATATAAAAGGATGAATCACATACTCAAGACCATTTGATTTCTAAACAACCTTTTTATTTTGCATTTAAATGCTAAGAATCTGTTACCTAGAGATCCACACCCTTTCTGTGTGCTTCGCTTTTGTTCCTGTGAAATAAAAGGACATTTTACCCCTGGACTTATGGAACATCCCATCCTGGGGTTAATTTTCCACTTTATGATCAAAGCTCACTTTTATGAAATGCCAGGCGATGATCTATCCTCTTGTCTTTGCCATCTATGCAGTTTCAGAGAATTAGCGAGGTCTACTTTGGATTTCATTTGCTGTTTCCCCCCCAACAAGTCCGGGGCACAGATATCAGAGCTGAGGCAGCTGTCCTGTTAAAAGCTTTGGGCAGACAGATCACAAGCCTAACAGGAAAGTCACCTCTTTGGTGAGGACCCTCTACCTATGATTGAGCTGCTGGTATCAGCCAGATTGACAAGCACATGACCTAGAAATGATACCGACGGTACATATTTTTTTCACACGCACACATGGAGTAATCAAGTGAGAGGAGCCAAATGTGATGGTTTATGCAAAACATCGGCATTCTCCCCCCCCGGGGACAGAGCTTCAATCGCAGAATCAGGGTTTCCCAGCTTGAATTCTTCCTCCTGCTCTGAACTGTAATGCGTGATCCAGGAATAACAGGAATAAAGATGAAGGGAGGAATGAAGAAGGGGCAATTTGTTCACAAGCCTGGAAATAAAATATTTTGGCTGTCAGTCCTGGCACATTTGAATGCCTAGCCCAGCTTCCTGCCTGAAAATGAAGGCTTCCTTGTTTGTTCTGGAAATTACCAGATAAACGTGGATAAAATTAAGTAAGCGAAGGTACAGGCAGAGATTTTTGAATTGTGAATTCTGATACTGGCTTTCACACTGCCTATGTATTGATAGGTTATTTGAGCTCTTCAACTAGAAGATGAAAAGCGAAAGGCAATTGTGTTTCTTGAAAGAGTGCTGAGGGAGAGAATTCACAGAACACTGGCTTGGACTGTCAAAGCCAAAGTTTTTGATAAGAACAGAGCATTATCTCATATTATTTATTGAGAAGCTGCAGAACAACGTGCTTTCCTAAGCGCCCAGACGTGCAACGCTCAGCTGAAGTCTAAAATGTCATCAATGTCCATAATAAGCACAAATCATATTCAAGGGCTATGAGGTTTGGAAAGTCAGCAGTTTCTTGTTTAGTGGCCTAAAGTCAAAGGCAGTCATTTGCGTAACAAAAAATATTCAGATAATGTTCTGAATAAACTCTCCTCTTCATTTTCTGGGATTTAGTAGGTTGTTTTGGATTGTTTCAATGTTAGCTCATTAATTTAAATATCAAATAAATTTGTCAAAATAAGTATACTATGTGTCAGCTGATGTAAAGAAAATGATAGTAGCCCAACAAAATAATTTTTTGCTATTTAATTTATTTATTATTTTATTTTTTCAGTGTTCCAAGATTCATTGTTTATGCATCAACCCAGTGCTCCATGCAATATGTCCCCTCCTTAATACCCATTAACCAGGCTCACCCATCCCCCGATCCCACCCCTCCAAAATAATATTTTTTACCATGTGCCTTTTGTTTTAATTGAAGTATAATTAACATATAATGTATTAGTTTCAGCTGTGCAATGTAGTGATTCAACAATTCTATATATTTCTCAGGCCTCATCTTGATAAATGTTCTCTTAATCCCCTTTATCTATTTCACCATCCTTCCCCCACCTACCTTCCCTCTGGTCATATTCAACTGGCAACTACCAGTATGTTCTCTGTATTTAGGAGTCTGATTTTTTTCTTTTTCTTTAATTTGTGTTGTTTCTTAAATCCTACACATGAGTGAAATCACACAGTATTTGTCTTTTTCTGACCTAGTTCACTTAACATTATACTCTTTAGATTCATCCATGTTGCTGTAAATGGCAAGATTTCATTTTTCATGGCTGAGTAATATTCCATCGCATGTGTATACCACACCTTCTTTATCCATTTATCTATCAATGGACCCTTGGGTTACTTCCATATCTTGGCAATTGTAAATAGTGTTGCAATAAACATATGGTGCATGTATCTTTTTGAATCAGTATTTTCATTTTTTTTTTTTTTTGGATTAAAAACCTGGTAATAGAATTACTGGATCACATGGGAATTCTATTTCTGATTTTTTGAGAAACCTTCATACTGTTTTCCACAGTGGCTGCACCAATTTGCATTCCCACCACCAATACACCAGAGTTCCTTTTTCTCCACATCCTTGCCGACACTTGTAATTTCCTGTGTTTTTGATTTTAGTCATTCTGATAGGATTGAAGTGATATCTTATTGTGTTTTTAATTTGCATCTTCCTGATAATTAGTGATGTTGAATATCTTTTCACATTTTTCTGTTGGCCATCTGTATGTCTTCTTTTAAAAAATGGCTGTTTAGGTCCTCTGCCCATTTTTAATTGAATTATTAGGGTTTTTGGTCTTGAATTGCATAAGTGCATTATATGTTTTGTATATTAACCCTTTATCAGATATATCATTTGCAAATATCTTCTCCCATTCAGTAGGTTGCTTTTTTCTTTTGTTGATGGCTTCCTTCACTGTGCAAAACTTTTATTTTGGTTCTGTCTCAACAGTTTAATTTTGCTTTTGTTTTCTTTGCCTGAGGGGACATATCTAGAAAAATGTTTCTATAGCTGGTGTCAAAGAAATTACTGCCTATGTTTTGTTCCAGGAGTTTCACGGTTTCAGGTCTCATATGTAGGTCTTTAATCCATCTGAGTTTATTTATGTGTATGGTGTAAGAAAGTGGCCCAGTTTCATTTTTTTGCATGTAGCTGTCCAGTTGTCCCAGCACTACTTATTAAAGCGACTATCTTTTCCCCATCATATATTCTTGCCTTTTTTGTCATAGATTAGTTGACCACAAATGACCATGTCCCTTTTGTACTTTGGTAAAAAGGACACAAAAGCAGTGATTTTTGCTTCCCTCTTTTCTCTCTGTTCATATACCCCTTCTACTTCTTTTAGTATTATACATGCATGAATTTGAGAAGGTAAATGTAGTATTAGTTAGGTCCTTTATTGTGGATTATTCCTAAAATATACTCTAATTTTAACTTGTCTGGTTGAAATAAGACAATTTAGAAGATTGAATTATTTTCTAATGGTCAAATTTGGAAGCCATGTAGATGTTCTTAGTTACCATATTGGGAGAAAATGCAGTACAATTCAACTTCCTTAAAGCACTAAGCTAGTTTCATTTAGAAAGCAGTTTCTTATAAAGAGAGAGAGAGACTGCATTATTAGAAGTACTTTGTTTTATCCTAGAGGAGAACTTAGGTAGTAACCTCTTCAACATTGGCCACAAGAAGACATGTCTCCAAAGACAAAGGAAACAAAAGCAAAAATGAACTTTTGGAACTTCATCAAGATCAAAAGCTTCTGCACAACAAAGGAAACAGTCAACAAAACAAAGAGGCAACCCACAGAATGGAAGAAGATATTCGCAAATGACACTACAGACAAAGGGCTGATGTCTAAGATCTATAAGGAACTCCTCAAACTCAACACACACAAAACGGACAACCACATCAAAAAATGGGCAGGAGACTTGAACAGACATCTCTCCAAATGGCTAACAGACACATGAAAAAAGGTTCATCATCATTAGCCATCAGGGAAATTCAAATCAAAATCACATTGAGATACCACCTGACACTAGTTACATTGGCCAAAATTAATAAGACAGTAAACAACAAGTGTTGGAGAGGATGTGGAGAAAGGGGAGCCCTCTTAACTGTTGGTGGGAATGCAAGTTGGTGCAGCCACTTTGGAAACAGTGTGGAGATTCCTTAAGAAATTAAAAATAGAGGCTTCCCTATGACCCTGCAATTGCATTACTGGGTATTTTTTATCACAAAGATACAGATGTAGTGAAAAGAAGGGCCATCTGTAACCCAATGTTCATAGCAGCAAGGGCCACAGCCACCAAACTGTGGAAAGAGTCAAGATGCCCTTCAACAGAATGGATAAAGAAGATATGGTCCGTATATACTATGGAGTATTATGCCTCCATCAGAAAGGATGAATACCCAACTTTTGTACCAACATGGACAGGACTGAAGGAAATTATGCTGAGTGAAACTTTCAAGCAGAGAAAGTCAATTATCATATGGTTTCACTTACTTGTGGAGCATAAGGAATAACATGGAGGACATTGGGAGAAGGAGAGGAGAAGGGTGTTGGGGGAAATAGGAGCGGGGAGACGAACCATGAGATACTGTGGACTCTGAGAAACAAACTGAGGGTTTTGGAGGGGAGGGGGTAGGGGGTTGGGTGAGCCTGGTGGTGTATTAAGGAGGGCATGGAGCACTGGGTGTGATGCATAAACAATGAATCTTGGAACACTGAAAAAATAAAATTAAGTTAAAAAAAAAAGTACTTTGTTAAAAAAAAAAGTGTTCGGTAAAAGTTTTTGTTACCACTGCATCAAATTTGTGGAAATTCAATTTCTCATGGTACTTAACATTTCCCTGCTGTCCTTAGTAGGAAAAAAAATGTGTAAGAGCAGTAGGAATAGCTTCTTAAATATTTTGCTTTCACCCAGAATGCAGTGTTGTTAATGTTGCATGGATAGCAGCCAATTTCTTTTATTTTTTATAAAGATTTTTATTTATTTATTTGACAGAGAGAGAACACAAGTAGGCAGAGAGGCAGGCAGAGAGAGAGGAAGGGAAGCAGGCTCCCTGCTGAGCAGAGAGCCTGATGCGGGTCTCGATCCCAGGACCCCGGGATCATGACCTGAGCCGAAGGCAGAGGCTTAACCCACTGAGCCACCCAGGTGCCCCAGCAGCCAATTTCTAATCCACAAAGTTGATGCAGTGGTGACAAAAACTTTTACTGAACACATTTTTTTTTTTTTTTAAACCAAAACACTTATGTCAAGGTACAGCTACTGGGGAAAACAGAATGCTGCTTTGACTGTCAAAAGAATGGCCTGGAGACTCATCCTACTTAGAATAAGGATGCAGTTTTAAGTTTTGTGCAATATCTGTTTTTCTAGGACTAGGATTTTATGTTAAATAATGATACTTCTGGATTAGAAGCAGCCAATGTAATGGCAGCCAAATAAATAAAGAGAAGATTCTACAGTGAGAAGATGAGAGAGGGGAACCTGGGATGAGATGAGATGAGAGAGGGGAGCCTGCTTCCTCCTCTCTCTCTTTGCCTGCCTCTCTGCCTACTTGTGATCTCTGTCTCTCAAATAAATAAATAAAATCTTTAAAAAAAAAGTATAAAAAAAAAACAAGATGAGAGAGACCTAATGCACAGCACAGTCAACAATACTGTGTTATGTACTTTAAGTTGGTAAGAGACTAGATCTTAAATGTTCTCACCACAAAAAAGAAAATTCTATCACGTGCTCAAGTTGGTAGGTGCATTGAATTAACACGCTGTATGCCTTAAACAGTCACGTTATGTGTCAGATCTCAAAAAACTGTCTCTGCTACAGGGTCTTCTCATCAAAACACAAACACTTTATCTGAAACATAGAAAGAGTTCTAAAAGAAATTTCTTTATATCGATGAATTAGCCACTAAAAAAAGGACTGGTCTCACATTGATTGTCTTCACTTCCTTCCAAAATTTTTATTAAAGCCTCAGGATAGACAAAAGAGAGTATCATGATAAGCAACTCTTAAGTGACTCTTGGACTATATACAGGTTGAGAGAGATTATTAAACAATCTCAAATGTTCTAAAAGTGCAGCTCTGATAAAAGCTATGAAGGAAAGAATGCAAAGGGGATATCCTGTGCGTGGCTGGGGTTGTGCGTATGAGGGTTAATCTAGTGGAGAAGGTCAGGACAGGCTTTCCTGAAGATGAGATGCTTGATCTGAGATCTTTTAACTTTATGAAGAACGAAAAGAAACACGTCTGGGGGTGGGAGCAGAATATGCAAAGGCCCTGGGTCAGCAGGGAGCATGTAAGCACCTAAAGAATGGTCAGGACTGCACTGGTGGACAGAGTGAGGGCAACCTGGCACTAGAGAGCAGAGAGGAAGCAGAACTCATGGTACCTCAGAGATCCTGCTACTTGGAATAGTTTTTATTCTAAGAGCCATGGCAAGCCACTTAGGTTCAAGCTTTTCAAAATTTCCCTGATTACAGAGAAATATTCAACTCTGTTCTTAAATATATAAACCTTTAAGAAGTTTTTCAGTACTTTGTAATAATACATTTCTACCTCAAATGAAACTTCTTTTCCATAATTTCAAAGGTTACATAGGAAAAAAATCTATATGATTAATCTTTTCATTTATCATTACTAGTAGAGCACCCTAATTTTAAATTATTTTTACGTAAGGTGGACAAAAATTATTTCCTAATTGAAATTGATTCATAAGGCTAATACATAATTATTTGTGGTGTTAGGATTTCCTCAGGGAAAAAAATTTTCATGAAAGTACTATTTTTAAATATTTAGTGAAAGAATCTTATTAGTCATTTTCTCTTTGCGATTATGTCACCAAAATGCTGTGAATTAAATTCTCATGCATATCACCCCTAGACCAAGGATGGGAATTCCTCAAACTATATTACATGATAGATTGACACTAGAAAGGGTTTTCTCCAAAAACGCTATCAATAACCAATTTTATAACCAATCCTCGAGTACCACAGTAGTTTACACTCACTGAAATCATTAAGATTTATGTAAAACACCTGTCTTCCCACCACAGTTCACATTAGCCAAAATTGCTGTCAAAAGTGTAAGCTCAGTGCATAGTGCTGCTAAATTTAGGACAGAAATAACAACACAAACCATATGAGCAAATAAAATGCCACCAGGTAAAAACAGTGCTGAAGAAGCCTGGAAGGCAAAGGAAGAAGGGACCCTGCAGTTGATCGGGGGCACAGGGTCCCTTCTGGTTGGGATTCCCAGGGCAGTGTGTCTTGTGTGTTGTTAAATCCTGCTGCCCCGTTTCATCCTCCAGTCATCTTGCCTCAACACCCATAAGCAGGTTTGGGTAGATCTTGTGGTGTCAGGAAAGAGAAATGCCACATAACAATCCATTTATCTTCCTCTATTCTCTTGGGGATGGGGTTTGGGTAGGGGGGACCTGCACTACAGACTTGCTCTGGCTTCTCAGAGTTGTTTTCAAGGCAGTTAAGAAACAGCAAGAACTGGAGGAATCAGCAACATTCAGCAAAAGGGTGCTTGAGCTCTGGGCACAAGGATGTCCTCATCCACGTAAGGATTGAGGACTCATGATTCCTGGTGTGGAGGGAAAGATCACAGAGATTATTCTCAAACCCTTTCCCTCATAGGTATGACTGCCTTCATTGTGAAGTCCAAGCAAGTCACACATGTGGATTGCAATACTGGTTATAAGGAGCTATAGAGAATGGGCTGCACATCCCTACATGGGCCTGCCCTGGACCACCTGGGGCCATCCAGGATGGACTGGCCTTCCAGAGGTGCTGAAATGAAGTCAAACCCTGGGAGCCCTCTTCATTTAATCTGCCCAACCTCATGTGACCATCCGAAGAGGCCCCAGAACAAACCCAGAAGGGGAAGTGAACACACAAACACATGTACGGGCACACCTGCAGGAACATACGTGTACGCCGGTGTGCTGACCCATCTGCAGTGTGGGGCGAAATGAAAACTGGGCGCTCCTTTAGAGCCTTACTAAAACAGCCTCCTGTATTGTGAACCAAATAGAAAAAGCTAATAAAAACTGACAACAACAAAAAAGTTAATAAAACTCGATACCCGCTTGCCTCAATCTGTTCCTACACAATTGTCAGCCTCATGAACCTCCCCAACGGGGGATGGAGTGCCTGGCCACGCGGACCAGGAATAGTTGGCTGTTTCCCATGCACAGGAAAAGTGGGTCATAAACCAAACTAATGGCTTGTTTTAATTAAACATTTGGTATTGTTTGTTGTGGCATTTTAAACATTATTTTTGATTGTTAAACATACTGCATTAGGAGATTACTTACTTGATTACCTCTGGTACCCAAGGTGAAGCCTTACTCACACCACCCCAGTCCTGGCCCCGTGACACACACCCCAGGCACACACATCACCATGCATACAACCACACGCACGAACACACATACCCCCCCACGTACACAAAGGCTGGACTGGACAAGATCTCACTTTTAGGGAGCGGGAGAGACAAGACACAAAGTATATTTTCCATGGCCTTCAGAATCCATTTGGCTCTCTGCTCCTTCATAGCCCCCAGCAGACAAGAATCAAAGCCTTCAGCTGCGTTAAGGACCAACAGCCAGCCACAAGCACACTGAGTTTTATTGAGATCCTCCAGGGTTTGATGCGCTCTAGTAACTCAACAGTCCACCAGAAAGCTGGACATGAGGAAGCTCTCATTTGCCATTTGCAACGGTGTGGATGGAACTAAAGGTTATCATGCTAAGCAAAATAAGTCAATCCGAGAGACAATTATCATTATGATCTCTCTGATAAGAGGAATTTGAAAGGCAGGGCAGAGGACCATGGCGGGTAGGGAGGGAAAAAATGAAACAAGATGGGATCAGGAGGGAGACAAACCATAAGAGACTCTTAATCTCATGAAACCAACTGAGGGTTGCAGGTGGGTAGGGCATAGGGATAGGGTGGCTGGGTTATGGACATTGGGGAGGTTATGTGCTATGATGACTGCTGTGAAATGCGTAAGCCTGGTGATTCACAGACCTGTACCCCTGGGGCAAATAGTACATTACAAGTCAATTAAAAAAATGAAAATAAATAAAAATAAAAATTCAGCTTTAGAAAATAAATAAATAAATAAATAAAAATAAAAATCCTTTGCTGACCATACCTGTACACTCTGACTTAGACTTATGCTGTCCCTTATCACCAAGAACCTTATTAAGTTAACAGTGACAGTTTCACTTAAAAAGAGCCAGAATAGCGGCGCCTGGGTGGCTCAGTGGGTTAAGCCGCTGCCTTCAGCTCAGGTCATGATCTCAGGGTCCTGGGATCAAGTCCCACATTGGGCTCTCTGCTCAGCAGGAAGCCTGCTTCCCTTCCTCTCTCTCTTGCCTGCCTCTCTGCCTACTTGTGATCTCTGTCAAATAAATAAATAAAATCTTTAAAAAAAAAAAAGAGCCAGAATAATATGATTTAGAAAACACAGTTTTTATTTTCAGTGGACAAATGAGGTCTCTCTTTTAACTTGATCACGGTGGTTTGTATTTGCCTATTTGTTCAATAAACATTGTCAAAGGAACTGACTGTCCACACATAGACCACCGCTGAAGGGTGTCAATAAGCCCCTTAAATTCATTATATGATATATGAGGGTGCTGTTTAATATGATTCTACTCTTTGCTAGGACCAGACACCCCCCCGAATGTGGGATACACTCAGGCCCAAGCAGAAAAAATTCCTGCCTCTAAGGAAATTAAATTCTGTTCCATGCAATAACAAAATAAATCAATTATAGAGTTATATGGTATGTGGACGGGTGGCATAGTGTCCTCCCAAAATTTATGACCATTGGGAGACTGTGAACATGACCTTATTTGGGTATAGGGTCTTGGCAGATGTAATCCAGTTAAGCTGAGGTCATACTGGCTCAGTGTGGACCCTAAATCAGTAAGAGTGATATACATATGAGAAGAGGGAATTCTGTACACAGAAAGAGACACACAGAGGGAAGACAAATGACGCTGTTGGGCCAAAAGCAGTGGGGGTTGTGTTGACCTCATGTAGCTCACTGGTGGTTTCAGGATCTTTGGGTAAAATCCTTATTAAAGTGGGTTTGAAAGAGAATGGAAGAATTTGGTACAATGAGTATGGACCACACTATCATAAAGTTTTGCTGAAAAGAGGAACAAATTATTAATGTTACCTTATGACAAAATACTGGAATATATCAAATTGGTCAACTTCTTCAAGTGACCATATTAGTAATTAACCTATTTCTTATAAATACCAAGCCATAACAGAATATGTATACTGTGTCATATATAAATAATAGATGCTAAATAATTTATACAAATATATGCTACATCATTTATGCAAACATAAAAATTATGTAGCTTTTTAAATTGAACTTTTAATTTTGTGATCACTGTGCACTCACATGATGTCATAAAGAAGAATACAGAGAGATCCTGTATACCATACACACAGTTTCTCCCTGTGGTAATGTCTTGGAAAGCTACAGTATAATATCACAACCAGAATATCACCATTGATACAATGCCCCAAAGTTCAAATTTCCCTAGTTTTACCTATAGTCTCATTCATATGTGTGTGTGTTTGTATACTAATTTTATCACCACCATAATTAAGATACAGAAGGATTGCTTTAGCTGTCCTGATAGGTGTGGGAAGTGACATTGTTGCTTTAATCTGCATTTTCCTAATAGCTAATGAACTTGAACGTTTTGACACATGCTCATACACCATCTGTGTCTCTTCTTCAGTAAGATGGCTATTTGCAATTTTTGTTGGTGTTCTGTTTGGGTTTTTCTTACTGTGGAGTTGTATGAGCTCTTTATGTATACTAGTCCCTTGTTAGATGTGTGGTTTGCAAATATCTCCTACCAGTCTGTAGCATATCTTTTCATCCTCTTTCCAGTGTCTTTTGCAAAGTAAAAATTTTGCATTTTGATGAGGTCTAATTTATCAATTTTTCCCTTTATGGATTGTGCTTCTGAAGTCCAATCTAAAAGTTATTTTCTTAGTCCTAGATCCTAAAGATTTTTCCCCATTTTTTTCTTAAAAGTTCAATGGTTTTATAAGTCTGGAGTATGTATGTGCACATGCATGTACATATGTATACACACATATGTGTACATACATTAACGGGAGTCCAAAACTTATTATAAAACTACCCATTGTTTTTTGGCATATGTCCTTCTACTCTTGTATTTGTGTTATAAATTTTATACTTCTATGTGTTTTCTGAAAGTTTACACACACACATATTCATCAATGTATGTATATATAAACTTTAAAAACACAAAATTAAGATTATATCACCTGACTTTTAAAAGAAATTTTATTTATTTATTTATTTATTTAGGCAGCGTGAGCAGCGGGGAGGAACGGAGGGAGAGAGAGAATCTCAAGCAGACTCCACGCTGAGTGTGGAGCCCGATACAGGGCTCGATTTCATGACCCTGAGATCAAGACCTGAACCCAAATCAGGAGTTCACCACTTAACCAAGCCCACCAGGCACCCCTCACCTGAGTTTTTCAATAACAATCATGAACATTCTCTGTAACAACATTTTTAAAGCTTCACAGTGTCCCACCATCCAACTGTTCCAATCTGTTTACTATATATTCCACGGTCAGTTTCCAAAGTGTTTCCAAAGTGAGGTTGTTTCCAAAGTGTTGCTCTACCAAACTGAGCTTCTACATTTTCTACATTTTCTGGGCTCTGCTGATTTCTGCCAGGGTCTCCTGGTGATATGCCTACTCTGGAGATGGGAGCTTGGAGGACAGGCCAGGTGTGCTGAAGAAGAGACCCTGGTCTCTACCCTTGCTTCTCATTACTGACCTCCTGGGACAATGGGTTCCCTGAGCATCTTGAAATTTAAAGAATTCAAAACTCCAGGGGGTAGTGAGGAAGGCTGGGGACAAGGACGCCAGAGCAGATTTGGAAGCCAGCCAGCTGGAAGGAGTTGTTTTTCTTTCCCCCCCCCACACTTTGTCCCTTCTTGAGAGGTGGGCACAGTGTGTGGCTAAACCAGTGGACCGAGGCAGAAGTGACAGAAACATGTGTCCTCCTTATTTCTTTCAGACTTCCTGAATGTGACAAAAGCCAAGGAGGTGTTTCTTTTCTTCTGTGGCTTCCTTGTTTGACAGAAAATAGCTCTCCTGAATTGTTAGGCTTTTCTCTCCCAGTCCAGCCCCCTCTGTACTCCTAGTACTGCCAAGATCTGAGAAGACAGCAGTGATTTCCAGCTTTCCAGACTAACCTGGGCTGAGCCCTAGATCTGCCATTTCCTACCTTTTAACTGGCAAAAATGAAATAATAACTTACCTTATGGAATCATCCTGAGGATTAAATAAGAAAATAAGTGAAAAGAACCCAGTCCCCAGCATTTAGGAGATCTTCTAGAATTGGCAATGTTTTGATCGATCTTGTTGGGGATTCCTCCCAGGGATCAAAGTATTCAACCTCTTGGGAGCAGAGATGCTTAGGGGAGACCCGGAGGGCCAGCCCCCCTGAAGGGAAGCTTTTTTAAATTTTTTTTTTATTTTTATTTTCAGCATAACAGTATTCCTTGTTTTTGCACCATACCCAGTGCTCCATGCAATCCGTGCCCTCTCTAATACCCACCACCTGGTTCCCCCAACCTCCCACCCCCCACCCCTTCAAAACCCTCAGACTGTTTTTTGGAGTCCATGGTCTCCCATGGTTCACCTCCCCTTCCAATTTCCCCCAACTCCCTTCTCCTTTCTAACTCCCCTTGTCCTCCATGCTATTTGTTATGCTCCACAAATAAGTGAAACCATATGATAAC
>NW_019154144.1:1613154-1615947 GCF_002288905.1 Enhydra lutris kenyoni | reverse complement strand
AGGGTTCCCCTTTCTCCACATCCCCTCCAACACATGTTGTTTCCTGTCTTGCTAATTTTGGCCATTCTAACTGGTGTAAGGTGATATCTCAAAGCCATTTCCCTTTGATTACTTTAGGGCTACCCTGAGAATCCCAGTGGAGAGCCTCATAAGCTCCCTAGCCCTTTGGAATGGAAAGAATTATTACCTAGTGCCTTTACCTAGTGCAATACCTAGTGCATTACCTAGGTAATTGCATTACCTAGTGTAGTACCTAGAATTGCAAAATATCTGTATTGATCACTTTTAAAAATTATTCTAAGGTTTTCCAAACACAGAAAACTAGAGAATAGCAAACATCCATCTACTTGGCACTCACAATGAGTAAATCTTAACTTTTGCCAAATTTATTTCAAATCTCCTTTGAAATACATAAAGCAGTGCAGACAGAGGGGAAGCCCCTTGGATTCTCCCAGTCACACTCCCCAGAGCCCCTCCCCAAGGCACCCTGGAGTCTGACACTGCTGCGTATACTTCCTGGGCACATCATGGAAATAACGTGTATCAGCGCATAACATAGAGTATCCTGTCTTTAAATACTAGATAGAGATATCGGAGGGGTCTGTATTCTGTTCTTTGTTCATCATTTGTGATATTAATCCCTGTTCATCATACCCACAGCTCTAATTTTTCTTACTGCAATGACGCTCGACAAACTCCCTCATGTCTACTTCACTTCATGCTCGTGGGCATTGAGGTTTGATTCCAGTGTGGGGCTGTTACAAACTGTGCTCTAATGAGCTTACCTGCATTTGTCTCCTTGTGCGTGTGACTGTTTCTGAGTCTAGAAGTGGAATTGTTTGGTCACCTGCACATCTCCACATCTCCACTCTTTCTTAATTTAGCAAAATGCTCTCTAAGTAGCTCTGACAGGAGGGAGCTCTACTCCCTCCATCTGTGTATGGGAGTTCCAGTTTCTCCACATAATCACCCACATTTGCTGTTTTTGACTTTTCAATATCTTTACGTGAAAAACGGACCCACAAATAAATATGCAGATTTTACATAATGTAGAAAATGGTAATATTTTTGTTTCAGCATTGAACCATGGTAACCAAACTCAGTATGTACCCTGAAGGAGTAAAGAGTACCCATGACACTGAGTCCCAACACTGCTTCTCCTGACCACGACCTCTACAGACTTCAGACATCTCTCTCTGTCCTGGAGAGACTTACTTCCCTAAATCAGGAGCGAAACAGGAAATACTGTGTGTGGCCACTGGTCAGAATCAGCAACGCTAAGCCAGAAGTCTGTATCTCCAACACACACCCCGAGGGTGAATCTTCACACTTAGGTGAGCACGTGTAAATCACTGCTCTCAAAACGAGGTAGGAAAGATCGGTGTTGGACATAACACCAATTAACATTGTAACAAGTTTGTTAAAAAGGGTTCTGAAAGACAATAAAAATAGAAGAAGTTCTAAGGAAACATGAAACCCAGGTTGAAGGGCTTTAAAACTCAACACTGACTCATGGCATGAGCGCCTCCTCATGGTGGATTTTAACATCACAGTCTTAGTGACTATAGCAAACGCAGTGGCACAGGCAAAATCAAAAGCTTCCCTTCAACATTTTCTTAGCGATTCGGGGTCTCTTCTGGTTCCATACAAATTTCTGGATTATTTGCTCCAACTCTTTGAAAAATACCAGTGGAATTTTGATCGGAATGGCATTAAAAGTATAGATTGCTCTAGGCAGTATAGACATTTTAACATGTTTATTCTTCTGATCCAAAAACATGGAATGGTCTTCCATCTTTTTGTGTCTTCTTCAGTTTCTTTCATGAGTGTTCTGTAGTTCCTCGAGTACAGATCCTTTACCTCTTTGGTTAGGTTTATTCCCAGGTATCTTATGGTTCTTGGTGCTATAGTAAATGGAATCGATTCTCTAATTTCCCTTTATGTATTTTCGTTGTTAGTGTATAAGAAAGCCACTGATTTCTGTAAATTGACTTTGTATCCTGCTACGTTACTGAATTGCTGTATGAGTTCTAGTAGTTGGGGGGTGCGGGTGGAGTCTTTTAGGTTTTCCATATAAAGAATCATGTCATCTGCAAAGAGAGAGAGTTTGACTTCTTCATTGCCAATTTGGATACCTTTTATTTCTCTTTGTTGTCTGATTGCTGTTGCTAGGACTTCTAATACTATGTTGAACAAGAGTGGTGAGAATGGGCATCTTTGTCGTGTTCCTGATCTCAACGGGAAGGCTGCAAGCTTTTTCCCATTGAGGATGATATTTGCTGTGGGTCTTTCATAGATAGATTTTATGAAGTTCAGGAATGTTCCCTCTATCCCTATACTTTGAAGCGTTTTAATCAGGAACGGATGCTGGTTTTTGTCAAATGCTTTTTCTGCATCAATTGAGAGGACCATGTGGTTATTCTCTCTTCTCATATTAATTTGTTCTATCACAGTGATTGATTTGCGAATGTTGAACCATTCTTGTAGCCCAGGAATGAATCCCACCTGGTCATGGCAGATAATCTTTTTAATGTGCTATTGGATCCTGTTTGCTAGGATCTTGTTGAGAATCTTAGCATCCATATTCATCGGTGATATTGGTCTGAAATTCTCCTTTTTGGTAGGGTCTTTGCCTGGTTTGGGGATCAGGGTAATGCTGGCTTCATAGAAAGAGTCTGGGAGTTTTCCTTCTGCTTCAATTTTTTGAAACAGCTTCAGAAGAATAGGTATTATTTCTTCTTTGAAAGTTTGGTAGAATTCCCCAGGACCTGATGGATTCCCTGGGGAATTCTA
>NW_019154144.1:1597641-1610154 GCF_002288905.1 Enhydra lutris kenyoni | reverse complement strand
AGAGAAAGTCAATTATCATATGGTTTCACTTATTTGTGGAGCATAACAAACAGCATGGAGGACATGGGGAGTTAGGAGAAGGCAGTTGGGGGAAATTGGAAGGGGAGGTGAACCATGGGAGACTATGGACTCTGAAAAACAATCTGAAGGGTTTGAAGAGGTGGGGGGGTGGGAAGTTGGGGGAACCAGGTGGTGGGTATTAGAGAGGGCACGGATTGCATGGAGCACTGGGTGTGGTACAAAAACAATGAATACTGTTATGCTGAAAATAAAAATAAATAAATAAATAAAAATAAATATTAAGCATTAAAAAAAAAAAAAAAGGGAAATGGCTCTCTTTGAAGCTCCAAGCAGCCAGTGACCCGCTCTAGATCACACATCCAGCAAGAGGAAAGGCTAGGATTCAGACCCAGGTTCCAAACCTGCACCTCTGCTCCCTCTTCATCCAACACTCCTCTAGACCCCTTCATTAGTAATGAGCACTTCAGTGCCTTGTAGTGCATAATCTGAGATAACCTGAAAGTCTTCTTGTCAATGGCAGGTAGAATTTTCATTTGATATATTCAAGCAATATATTCAGGGTCATATAGTAAAGCAGTGCTGGAACCTGTCACTGCCACCCATGAAACACTTTTGTGATTTATTCTTTTTTAACCACTGTCAACCTGTCAGTTTTTAGAACTAAAAACTAGGTTTATAGACATTTATAATCCAATTCTTAAAAATACTTTAACATAATTTGTTGGTTACAAGATTATTCGTGATCCTGAAAAATGGCAGCATCCTAGATTAATTAACAGTAGGGCAAGGGCTAGATAATGAACTGTGCCATTAACGTTTTAGTCGTGGAAGTTGTAGCAATGGGTGAGAGTAGTAGTTAGCCAGTGTGCCTGTGCCCTACTTATGGCTAGCGTCCATTCTGATTAGTTCCTGCCCATGCCTCCCAAGTCAGCATCTGTGATCTACCAGTTGTTAAATATCTTAATAGCACCCTACTGTGATGCAACACCAAGTGGGAAAAAAACAGAAGTCAAATTTTATTACGCTATGATTACAGTCATAGGAGATATGTATACATTTAAGAAATATCTGTACACACACAATTGAGATAGCTGGTAAGAAAACTGGAAAGATACGTGAAAAGAATGAAACTGCATCACTTTCGTATCCCATACACAAAAATAAACTCAAATGGATTAAAGGTCTAAATGTGAGCCCTGAAGCCATAAAACTCATAAAAGAAAATACAGGCAGTAATCTCTTGCAACATATTTATAGATATGGCTCCTCAGGCAAGGGAAACAAAAGTAAAAATAAACTACTGAGACTACACTAAAAAAAAAAAAAAAAAAAAAAGCAAAAGCTTTTCCACAGCAAAGGTAAAGGTAAACCTACTGAAATGTGAGAAGGTATTTACAAGTGATATATCTGATAAGGACTCAATATTCCAAGTTATATAAAAACTTACAAAACTCAACACCAAAAAAAGCACCCACAAAAACAAAAACAAAAAATCATCTGATCAAAAAATAGACAGAAAACCTGAATAGACAATTCTCCAAAGAAGACATACAAAAGGCTAATAGACATATGAGAAAACAGTTAGCATCACTGATCATTAAGGAAATGCAAATCAATAGCACACTGAGACATCACCTTACACCTGTCAGAGTGGCTAGTATCAAAAAGACAAAAACAAAACAAAACAAAACAAAAACAAGTGATGACAAAGACATGGAGAAATGGGAACCCCTGTGCACTACTGGTGGGAATGCAAACTGGTACAGCCATTGTGGAAAACAGCCATGGATTTTCCTCAAAAAATTAAATATAGAAATACCATATGATCCAGTAAGTCCACTAATGAATATTTGCCCTCCCAAAACCCAAAACACTAATTCAAAAAGGTACAGGCACCCCATGCTTATTGAAGCATTATTTACAATGGAGAAGATAGAGGAGCAACCAAAGTGTCCATCAATAGATGAAGAAATAAAAAAAGATGTTTGATTTATATATATATATATATATATATATATACTTTTAAATATATGTATGAAAAAATATGTGTGTGTGTGTATGTATGTATGTATATATAATATTACTCAGCCATAAAAAGAATGAGATCTTGCCATTTACAATAACATGGATGGACCTAGAGGGTATTATGTTAAGTGAAGTTAAGTCAAAGGAAAAAGACAGGGGTGCCTGGGTGGCTCAGTGGGTTAAAACCTCTGCCTTTGGCTCAGGTCATGATCCCAGGGTCCTGGGATGGAGCCCCGCATCGGGCTCTCTGCTCAGCGGGGAGCCTGCTTCCTCCTCTCTCTCTCTGCCTGCCTCTCTGCCTACTTGTGATCTCTCTCTGTGTCAAATAAATAAATAAAATCTTAAAAAAAAAAAAGGAAACGACAAATACCATATGATTTCACTTACATGTAGCATCTAAAAAATAAAACAAATGTACAAACAGACTCATAAATAAGAGAAGTGGGGGTTGTCAGAGGGTGAGGGATGCATGAAGTAGGTGAAGGGGATTAAGAGGGACAAAATTTCAGTTATAAAATATGTAAGTCACAGAGAAGAAAAGTGCAGCATAGGGAATATGGTACATGATATTGTAATAGTGTTGTATGGTGACAGATGGTGACGACACTTACTGTGATGATGTGATGAGCACTAAGTACAGAACTGTGTTAGATACCCGAACCATGCAACATTGTATGTCAAATGTACTTCAATAAGAAAAAAGAGTAATGTTCTGAAAGAAAAATATGTCTACACACATAGTTGAGTTAGGGTGTTAGAATTCCTGGTGGTTTTCCCTCAAAAATGCAAATTTTCTACAGTCTTACACTGATTTTGTAATTTGAAAACTAAATATTGGAATCCTTTTTTGGGCGGTATCTAAGTTCTGAGTCTGCCACTTTATGATCCTGTCCTTCACTTTTCATTCCATTCTGCTTGTCCCGTGAGGGCACAGTGTGTGTGCTGAGGCACTGAAGCCTGGTGTGTCCTCGGAAACTGGCAGACAATGGGTCTACTTTGTTTCCAGTGATAAGATCAAAGTCACTGGATTTACTTTATGTGTTTCTATTTTGCCAAGGGCACTACAAATTATATAGAGATATGGAAAGACCAAATGTTATCAGTCCCTTTTAATGAAATTCTGATCCTCTTAAGCCCCCCCCCCCATTCACTCGAGTTTTATTTTCTTATTTTCCCTATTGGGGTGTGAAACTCACACAGCTCTTCAAGACTAAAAAAGCACATAGAAGAAAATACAGTTTCATCCAGTATAGGTAAACCTTTCAAATCTTCTAAACCCTTGTGATGGTATTATATTTTATCTTTATCAACCTTCCTAACCATAAGAATGCATCTTTACAATTTGGAGAAATGAAATTGGAACTTTAAAGTATAGGTCCAGTTTTCTTGTTACAGATCCCTATGTGTTTAGGATGCCTTGCTCATCTCATGGCATTTTATTCCATCAGCAGGAGCCGGCATCGGTGAAACTCACATTCTTTTTCACTTACAATGTTGATAGGGGCTATTTTAATGTGACTTAATCTTTGTACCAATGATTTTTCTTCTCTTCTGAAAGTAATCTGTTTCATAAAAATTATAGATTCCATATATACAGTTATGAATTGTTAATAGGTAATACATAAAACCCAATCCAGCTTAGCCATATTAAATAATTTCAAGTGGGATAAATCTATCAGACAATTAACTATATAAGCAAAAGCTGTAGCATATGGCATAATGACAGGTCATTTGAATTCGTTTCATGCATTGCTTTTCCTGCAGAAGTATCTAGTAACGTCCCGATACTCGGCCTTTTATCTGGCGTTCTAATATTAGCTGTGCAGAAATCCCATTCTACACTACCACTGCAAAAGTATATTATTTATGAAATTGATTCCTGGCACATTGTGTTGGGAGAAGGTTAACGGTTAATTGATTTAGCCAGTGGAAGGAATTGTTATGTTTAATAATGCATAAGATGATGGCCTTTTAATTCACTTATATTTCTAGAAAGACCATAAACTTCTGCAATATTATAAGAAAGATAAGTAAAATGATTATATAGATTAGTTCATGTTGCTTTTAAATATTTGAAAAGCATCCTCAAATTGAAGAGTAACCAAACAAATGAATTCAGATATTAAACAATGATACAGTTCATGATGAAATTCCATAGTTTAAAACTTGTTTTCCCACAAATCTTAGATGTTCTCAACGAAGAATTTATTTTCTATTAAATTGGTCTACAAAACACAGTATTTGTGTGTAATTTTCATCCTTAGAACCAGTGAGTACTGTGACAAAGTCACAGTTGGAACACCATCATAATGCACAGACCTCCAACATCTGAATACTTTAATTTGCCACCCACCCTTCAAGACCTTTTGAATGAGGAAGATTAGAATCCTTTAGGAGCCTAAGGCTGGCTTTTCTCCAGCCATGTGGCTACACTTTTGACTCTTAAAAAAAAAACCCTACAGCTGTATCTGTCTATGTTCCTTCCAACCAAATAAAACTCAGAGACTCTGAAATGTTACAAGATAAAATATCACCTAATTCTTTTTCAACCAAAGCGAAACACTGTTAAATAAAATGGAAGGGGAGGAGAATTGGAGAGAATAAGGGAGGGGCATACCATACTCACTCAGCAAGAGCCAACTCAGAGAACAGGCAGATTGGGGTCAAGTCCATGGCATGCGGGCAGCCAGAAGCTGAGTGAGGTTGTCCCAGAGCTGGAGGCAATGCTGAGAAAGGGGGAGCCACCAAGTGCCGGGCACCCTTCTCCTCTAGGAGATGGAGGCACACAGTGGGAAAGTGTTAAGGGCCAGGAGTCTCTGGGCAGCCTTTTCAAGCATTTGTAGTTTTAATACTGGATCAGAAGAGGTTCCCCATGATGGTAGAGAGATGTTGGCAGAGTGGCAGCCAGAATGTGTGTGTGAGGGTAGGTGGGGCAGAGTGGAATGGGCTAATTTGTTCCCAAAGAAAATAAAATATGTGTGCTTGAGGGTGGTTAGTTAAAATTGATCTACCATGCAGAACTGGAAAATGTAAGTTTTTAAACTAGGTACTGAGATGTCTTTAGGCTCTTCATAGGTTAACAGTAATGACAAGGCAATTGTCCTGTCCTGTCTAACCAGAAAATTTAGCTTCTGTTTGAATGTACCACTACAGTTCACCCAAGTGTCAAGACCTACCAGCCAATTTACAAAGAACTCTGGATCCTTAAGTGGAAAGCATTATGGAATTCATCTGGAACAACTCAAATGTTGTGTGTGTAAACTTGAAATTCACAGGGTTAGGGGATTCTTCCAAGGTCACACAAAAGATCAGTCTCCTAAACCCATCAAGCACTTTCCTTTCACACATTAAGCCTCCCAAATAAGAAAAATGAAAGCATCTCGATCATACTTTCAGGAAATTCCTCTCTATCCTAATGGCTCTTAAAATATTTATTATGGTGATTATTTAGTCCCATTCTTTAAAGAAAATTCATTGGAAACAATCGATTCAAAGTGAGCATTAGCATTGTGCATATAAAATCCTCTTTCGCGTGCTCTATGGTCTGGAATCCAGGAAGAATCTGGTTGCAGATTGGGACTCTGACAGACCCTTGGGACTACAGAAATCATACATGATCAGTTAGCTGGTGGTTCCCATTTTATCAGCTACAGTTTTCCAAGGAGAGGGTTGGTATGTGGCTATCATAAGGTGCCAACCACGAATTTAACCTAAAGAATGTTCCTAGGCTCATCTGATGAACAGTACTTCCCCCTGAATGTACTTCACCGATGGTTAATGCGTGTGCCTTCGAATCACCTGAGTAGCAGATTCTGCTTTGACCTCATGACATAGAGGCTGTATCTGAATTTCTTTTACAATGGGTATCATTACAGCCACCTTGCTAAAGTTAACCAGAGTATCTGCAACCCCTGTTGCTACCTTTTAGTCCTTCCTTTGATAGCTCATTGGTGTTTCCATCCTGATTGGATGGAATGCCCCACAATAATAATTCCCCAATGTATTGGTTCTTATTCATTCATTCATTCATTCAACAAACATGTATTGCATACTTAATATATCCTACACTACACTAGGCATTCTGTACAAATTATCGTTCATCCTCAAAACAATCCTGCAACAAAAATTCCATTGTGCTTCCCGTGTTAATGATGGGAGACCAACGAACTCAGGTCTGTGTACAACAGTGCACTCCAGTCTGCTTCACCAAGAAATGTGAAGATTACAAGCCAAATGTCATTAGTCTTCATACTGGCCCTCAGTGACACTTGCATAGGTACAAAGTAGACTTTCTTGTTGGATAATTTATTTATCCCAGTTGCCAAACATTTTACTCCTGGAATGTTTACCCAACATTAAAAAGGAGGTCTGATGTGGAGTTCAGAGTGGCAAACATTGTGTAATTCTAACATAATGATGGCAGCTGCTAATTTGGTTGCATGATTACCTAGAATATGAATTGTTCAGTAATTTTTGTTTTAAAAACATCTGTAAAGAGCTGACATCTTTGGATCAAGAAACAGGAGTGTAAATCTGTTTTAAATTATAGTAAATGCTTCTCAAAGATTTAATTCCCAGATTCATTCTTAAAATGATCTTGTTTCAAATTGAATAAGAAAACCAGGCATTGATATCAGTATTAGCAATGAAATGCCTGATACCCCAGTTGCAAAAGTAGTAATGTGTCAAGAATATTTGAGTCTCATGTTGTGGCTGCACACTTTGGCCAAGGCAAAGGGGAAACCCTCAGAGGTCATGATTCTCTCTTGATTACAAAGGTACTGGTATTCTTTGAGTAGGGGAAGGATTTATTTGACACTTTATTTTAACATAATTTTTATGAAGTGAGTTAAGTAATGAAATGAGAGATCTAGAGACCAAAAACAACAATGAGGGTTTACAACAAATGCAGAGGCAACACTTCATATGACAGTGGGAGACAGAGTAGGTTATGGCATCACCCCCCTGGGTCAGGGGGACCAGGCTGCCACTTAGGGACAGACGTTTTGCCCTGGTGTCTGAACCAACCATGTGAAGGTGTATGTTTTGTGTTACCATGAATTGGTTATGTTTGCTTCTAAAATGATTTAGGCTGACCGTATTTGCTATTGTAGCTGAAATACAAATACACACAGAGAGATTTCTATGAAGACATTGAGTGGTGAGTTCCCCAAAAATTTTATAGGATTCTTAGAAGGCGATGAGAGGGCAGGGTGGGGGACAGTAGGCAATGTAATACTCTAGAAGCATTCTCCGCTGGGCTTACTTCAAACCTGTTTTTAAGAGCTCATTCTGCTGAAAAGAAAACTAAACTGAAACTTCACTTGTATCAAAGTTCATAAATAAAAGCAATGAGATTAAGTGGCGATAGTAATTACCATAGTAATTGTTCTCATTGCTTTTATTTGTGAACTTTGATACAAGGTAACAGCAGGAAAACAAAGTACAACATGAGGAAGACAGTCCTACCAGATCCAACAATGAAGCCATCCAGTAACTTATATTTGAGGCTGTAACCAAAAGTGCCAAAGAGGTAGATGAGTAACATATCTGATAACCTCCTGAATTTGTTTCAGATATACTCTTTGTGGGGAAGCCTCTAGTACATTACAGTGGTAGACAGACCCTAAGGTGTGACCATGCCTCGTAACTCTATCTCCTGCTGTTTACAAACTGTGTGGTCTCTTGATCTCGAATGCAGGTAGGACCTGTGACAGCCCAAAACCCTCAGTTATATAGCCTCAAGAAAGTAAATCCTGTCAACGAACTAAGTCAGCATGCAAATGAATCCTCCAGTTGAGTGTCAGGTGAGGAAAGAGCCAGTCAACACCGTGACCACAGCCCTCTGAGACCCTAAGCAGGGAACCTGGCTGAGCTGTGCTGACACTCTTGACCCATGGAAATTGAGAAATAAGGTTGGTTGTTTGAAGCCACTAAGTTTGTGTAATTTGTCACATAGTAATAGAAAACTAATAAGATTACTTACTCGAGGAGTGTATAGTCACATCTGTTTACTTTTCTATCCTGTCACTGGACTATGAGCTATTTTAAAAAATAGGGACTGTGTCTGGATTTACTTGTATTCCTTACTCCCCTTGGTGTCTGACACACAGACAGTAGGGGTGTGCTGAATGAGTAATCCAGTGAACAGATGAATGGACACATGAAGGAACGGCTACGGCGCTGTGGCATTCCAGGGCGTGCACCGGCTACCATGACACACTGCTCTTCCCTCTCATATCTCTTGGGTAGTCAACATGCTGAGGAAACTGAGCCTATTTCATTTTCTCAGCAAGTCATTTATCTCCATTAAAATGGAGCTGCTGTCCTATTTTCTGGTCATACTGTTTGATCAGATCCTTCTGGAATATTTTTGTAGAATTCTCTGTGGTTTTTCCCAGCCTACATAATTTTATGTCATCAGCTACTTCAATGAGCTAGCTACCTTCCTCCAACTAATTATTTCAAATGTTAGGCACCAATTCCTGAGGCACCCCATTAACTTCTTTCTATGAGGGGAATTTGCACAAATTTCCTTTCTCTGAACCAATTTAAATCCACACGAGAGCTTGATTTCTCATTCTGTCATTAGCAGTAATAATTGTATGCAGATTTTGGATGATGAAAATAACTTAAGCCAATTATTTTGTTTATTTGTGTCATACCCAGTGATAGACTTGCTATGTAATCCCCATTTTTTAGATAAGACAAGAGAGACAGAAAATGTTTTTGAAGTTAACGTGTAAGTCACGTATTTATTCAACGAATAATTTAAACATTGACAATATGGAGCACCATACTTTGAAAGGAAGGAAGGAAGCCTGACAGATCTGTCTTGTCTGCCTTATTAAATTATAAGCTCTCCTGTTTTACTAATGATTTACCTGTGTCTTCAATTTTATTTTTTCTATTAATATTTCCACACAAAAAGCTAGACAGAAGCCTTCATCACCTTATGCCTAGAAAAATACAACACCTTTCTGTTTGTCTTTGTGCTTCTAGTTTATCCTGGCCTTTGTTTATCCAACTCAGGACTTAGAGAATATCTTGCTAAGCCCAATTGTAATGCTTCTGAGGACCTTATAAGTGACTTTCTTATGCCTATTATTCAAAACACAGGTATTTTGGTTTGTAAAAGACTCTTTCAGACACGTCATTCACCATTCCTTCCCGATCTAATATTCTCCGTTAATTTTTTCCTTTATTTCATAACCAAGAATTCTCTAGATCAGCCAAGATAACCAGCCTATTGCTTCTTGAAGCAAAACTCCTCGTCTACTTGCATTCTGTGCCATCCCTTCTAGCTAACTTGGCCCCCCGGCTTGTGCTTAACAATCTGACTTTTCTCTCCTCCCCTAAAAGTAGGTACAACATTCACCTGTGATTCACCTTATCCTACTCTCATTTGGCCTTAACTCTTTTTCTCTCCTACATCTGAACTTTCAAAATGTGCCTATATTTTTATCAGCGGTCCCTGGCCAGCAGCACTAGCATCACCCAGGAACTTCTTACTGGAAACACAGCATTTTGGACTCCACCTCAAAAGCACTGAATCAGAAACACTAAGGGTAAGTCCCAGAAAATTGTTTTTACAAGCCCTCCACATGATACTGATGCACTTTAAAGTTTGAGGACCACGGATTGATACATGCATGTAAAAATATAAGGAAAAATATACATATGAACACATACACATATAATTTCCAAATGGTTTGTCAATGTAAATAAAGCTAGATTCCCATTTATATTGTAAGCTGTTTCAGATGGCAGGAAACATATCATAAAATTTAACTAGTATTATGATTGTTTTTTGAATACCCATTGCAGCTAGAATAGTTTCTTGCACAAATTCAATGCTCATTACATATTTGGCCAAATACTACTTGACTCTTTATCTTGGTTCATGAACATTTAAGCATCTTTGGCCAAAAGGGCACACAGGAAAGAAAATAAATGAAGCACATTACTCCTATTAAATATGTATTTGCAGCTCTGATTAAGGCTGGGAAGACCAAAATTCGTCCTGCACACATAGCTCTTTGTCACAGGGTTCCTACATACTTGTGTAATTACATCTTCTTCCCAAGGCTCTTGTCACACTGAGCTGTTTGGTACCTCCCCCAACAGCATCTCTAGGTATAACTTCTACCTGGAATGTCTCTCTCTTTTGTTCCTTGTTTGCTTGGGTAATTCCTCTGTATCCTCCAAAGCCCATGTCAGGAAGCTTCTATGCTCCCCATTCCATCAGAGTGGGACACCCCACCCTTGTGCTTCTGGAGTACCCTCTATTTAGTCCTATTCAGTCACTAACCATACTCTATTGTGAAAACATTTCCACCCATCTGCCTGTTCCACTACATCTCGAAGCCAGGGCTCCCATAGTCGCACTCCAGGGTGTGTCATGTAATTGGTGCTCCACATTTATGATTGAGAAGAAAAAAAAAACCAAAACCGGTTAAGATTTATGTCAGGTGTAATTAAATTGGCTACGCTTTAATTTCCTCAAGAACCAAACATGAATATATTTCATTCTAGCAATAAATTTAGGTTCAGAATTAGAATGGAATTTATTTCCTCAGGTCCCTGAAGGGGCTGGGGAGCCCCAAGGCTGTTTCTGTCCTGCTCCTGATACTTAGTGCACGCAGACACTGACCCACTCCAGCAGGCAATACCAGTGGTCCAGAAGCATGACTTCAGACTTGGGATAGGCAAGTTCATAGAACTTCACTGTACTTTCAAGTACAAGCTGCCGCTACCATGGAGATGTTTGCATACAGCTGGCTCCCGCGAGGAAACCCCCTTGACTGTCCACCACATGGGTTTTACTTAAAATTGTGCAGACCATGGGTCGTCACGCCCAGCAGAGCATTCTCTATTGACTGGGAGTTTCTCATTCCCTCACAAGGCATGCAGGCGGGCAGAGGTGAACGAACAAACAAAGTGATCATCTTTGGGTGATCATCTCCCATGCCAGGAAACCCTCGGTCTATCGCTTGGGACGGAGAACAAATTGTTCAGAACACCACCAGGCACTAGCAAGCCATTCCAAATTTAGCTGCAGCACTGAGGAGTAATTCCTGTTCTCCTTCACTGTCTCTGGCAGGCTGTCTGACAGAACATGGGCCTGCAGAGAGGTCAACCTCACAGCAAAGTCATGTTTTCCTTGGCTCACCACAGTCTGTGAGCAGTGCCAGAAAACATAGGGGCGCTCGGAGCAGCCCAGAGAGTCTCTGGGAAGTTTACCTTCACCTTCAGTGGGCACTGGTCTTTTCTTGGCTTTTTCCTAAAAGTCTGAAGATTCCAAATGTAACGTTTTTCCTCATTTATTCTTAAGTGAGGGTATTTCCCGCCTTTAAGAAACTGCTCATTTTGATGAAATCAGGAAAGATGTGATGCATGTATTCATAAATAAACTCCATCTCTATTTTGATGGGAAAGAGTTAAAACGAGTTTTTAAAATGGCCTTTGGTTAGCAGCCCCAGTGTTGTGTCTCATCCGTGAAAACTCAGAGAAAGAAGAAAACCCTCTACAAGGACAACCATCACTGCAGACAACCTAGCATTTCAACCGAGTGATTAGAAAAACAGTTGCTAATTACAAAGCAGGTGATGCTTGACAGAGAACATCCAGCCTGGGAAAAGCTGGCTGATGGACAGAGGGCCCAAGGTAAGGGGAGGAAAGTTATTCCTCTGCCTTCATCCACCCACTGTCTCAGACATCCACGACCTGCACTAGTCAGAGGCGGAGGGGTGCAGGAATGTGGAAATCATGATGCATAAAATACCAGAGCTAAGTGTGGAAACCAATGCAAACAGTTACGACTCTAAATAATTTGCAACATGGGACAGTTTTTCTTTAAATGTAATTGGTACCTAGATCTGAAGCCACAGAGGCCAAGAAGTGGAGTGAAGAGAAGAAAACAGAAGAGTACAAAACTCTGTCTCAAGTAGGGCTGATTTGGTAAGAATAGGGCAGTCAGAGGGGAGGAGGGCGGGGGATGGGTGAAGCGGGGTATGGGAATTAAGGAGGGCATGTGTCGGTGATGAGCACCTGGTGACGTATGTCAGTGTTGAGTCACTATACTGTACACCTGAAACTCATATTACACTGAATGTTAACTATCTGGAATGAAGATAAAAATGAAACAAACGTTGCCACCTTATCTGGTAGTAAAATTTAAACTAAAATAAACACCATCAGGACTAATGCGAAATACAATATTAAAAGTTACCAACCTTTTCCTATTTCTAAGAAATAAAAAGTATGTTAAAAAAAGAACACCATGGGGGGAGGAGTCAAGATGGCGGAGAAGTAGCAGGCTGAGACTACTTCAGGTAGCGGGAGATCAGCTAGATAGCTTATCTAAAGATTGCAAACACCTACAAATCCAACGGGAGATCGAAGAGAAGAAGAACAGCAACTCTAGAAACAGAAAATCAACCACTTTCGGAAAGGTAGGACTGGCGG